>NC_000087.7:57541293-57761293 GCF_000001635.26 Mus musculus | reverse complement strand
GCAGTTGCTGAAATCAAGGCATTTGGAGGAAAATGGATGGAAGGAGAGTGTTTTGTTAGGTGAGTTAACACAGATTTGGAATGAGGGTATTAACATAGGTTTGCTCTCATATGGGTTTGAGATCATTTTTATATATTTTCATGCATATGTGTGGTTGAGTGATATTATTATCTAGGAGAAAGATAGAAAACAAAGTAGAATACATATCATAAAAAATATAAAATGGTGTGTAGCAATTGCTGTATTATTGCCGTGATAAACCATTATTACCAAGACAACTAGTAGAAGGAAAGCTTTTTTTGTCTTATCATTCCAGAGAGATAAGATTTCGTCATGATGCCACAACTCAGCCCTGAGGCAGAGCTGGGGCTCCAGATCTCCTCCCACATACAAAGATACCTTGACTACCAGGAGATCTGTCATAGCCCAGCTCACAGATGAGATACCCCTTGCAGCAATACCTGGACTACCTGGGACCTCCAGGGTCCCTGTGCAGGCAAAACCTATTTGTCTTGCCCTGCTACAGACACATCTTCCTTTTGGACCACTTCTTAGCCTGTGCCAGAGCCACTTTTCCAGATCCCATCCCACAACCCTAGACAGCCTGATTCCTGGTAGCTCCATCACAACCAGTACACAAGCTCATACAAGGAACAGGATCCAGTCAGAAACAATAAGCCAAGTTAAAATCTGAGATAAACAGATATCAAGAGGCAAGTGAAAAATTGGAAAAGACCCAAAAAACACTGAAAGCTTTAAAAAATCAACAAAACCCTAAAAAAGAAAACTACATACATTTAAATTCTAAAACTAAGAACATAAAACACTAACAAAATATCCCAAAATTAAAAAAAAAGACAAACACATTTCTAGAACTCTAAAAAGAGCCCCCCCAAAAAACTAAAACCTTTAACAAACCCATAAGCCAAAAAGAAACAAACAACAGCAACAAAACAAAACAGATAGAAGGTTTAAAAAAATATCCTAAAATTCTTTAAAAGCCCTAAAAAATCCTAGTACCCCAAAATACCTTAAAATCCATATGAATTCAAGAAACATCCAACCCCCCCAAAAATAAACCCCAAAAAACCCTAAAACCCCCCAAAATCCAAAATTATTTTTAAAATCATAAAAAAACTAAAACCCTACATAAAGGCCCCAAGTCATTCAATCCCCCCTAAAATTGTAAAAACTCTAAAATACTTATAACACCATAAAGATACCTAAAACCTTAAAAATAGGAAACCCTCAAAAACCTTAACATCTTTAAACAAACCCTAAAAAAGCCCTAAAAAGCTTTCTAAAATAACCTAAAGTGCTTTATATTTCATATATTTTATCTATCTACCTATCTACCTCTCTACCTCTCAGCCTATCTTATTTATCTCATCTATCTCTTCTATCTCATCTATCTATCTATCTATCTATCTATCTATCTATCTATCTATCTATCTATCTATCTATCTATCTATCTATCCATCCATCCATCCATCCATCCATCCATCCACCCACCCATCCATCCATCCATCCATCCATCCATCCATCTATCCATCCATCCATCCATCCACCCATCTATCTGGGAGTATCTTGCATGGATGACAAAGATGCTATGATCTCTTTGGTGACAGGTATTATATCTGAATGGTTTTGCATCCATGGCCATGTTTATAATTTGTCCTCGGCAAAAAGTCCAAGATCTTTAGAATCAGATATTGAATAACCTAAAGCCTCTTTTTCCAAACAGGGTTTTTGGATCTCTTGTGATAAAAAGGAAGTGTCTGAAGGTCATTGTGCAGGTGTTGATAGTCCTACTATACCATGGGAATACAGAGAAAGTCTCTGAGGAAAAAAATCCAGGTTGTATCACTCAAATCCAATTGGACAGATAAAGGAAACCCTAGACTCACTATGGTAGATAGTGAAATTTTCAAAGCTCCTGGTGAAACATTCGCTATTCCTGGCTTGCTTTTTGTACATGACAAGCTTCCAGATTTTCCTGTAGAAGACAGGCATGGGCCTACAACTTCTAGAATAGATAAAAAAGGTCCTGATTCACTTGAGCAGATAAGGGCATTTTCAAAGATTCTAGGGCAGATGGTACAGGTCATAGTGTTCCCTGTCCAGATAAAGAAATTACCATGAAGCCTTTGGAAGAATGAGTAGATCCTGAAGCATCTGAAGCATATGGATCTGTTTGTTGGACCATTTGTGGAGTAATCAAATAATAATTTGGTCCGTAGCATGAAGTTTAAGACCCCTCTGTAGGTTTAGAGTGATTATGTGTAAATGAATGGATTCAAAATGCTTAACTAAAAAAGTGAGGAACTAAGATGGACAGAAATTGCAAGTTACACTGCTGAGTCACTGCATATCACATGTCCTGGGGTAGCTGTTGAAAATGATTGTCCACCTGATGCAAATGATGTATATCCTAGAGTCCCCTGGGGAGATGGCAAAGGTTCTATAGAGCCTTATGCAGTTCCTGAAATACTCAGAGGTCCTTGGATAGATCTAAAAGTCCTTGCTTTATTTGGAGCAGGGTCAGTATATCCCTGACACAGCTGGGAAGTTGGTGAGTCTTTTACTGTATAGTATGTAGATGTGGACTGAGTTCCTATAACTTGTTTATGTAAAGAAGGATTTAAAAGCCTTTGGAACATGTAGAATCTTGGGTAGACCTTTGTGGACATGTGGAGAGACATAAGGTCCCCTGTGCAGAGAGGCAGGGACTCACACCTCCAAGAGGAGAATCTGAGGATGCTGGAGTCCCTTGTTCTGAGGAGGAAAGACGTAGAGAATTAGAAGAACATTCATATCATTGGTATGTATTCATCACTGCCTATGCTGAGATAGAAAGTTTCAGAGGCCCCTGGGTAAATTTCAGAGGTGCTAGATACCCTTAGCCAAATGGGAAAGTCTCTGCACATCCTTGGGTAGAATATGAATGTCTAAAAGTTTTTGGAGGTGATGGTGGCAAAGTTCATAGAGTCACTGAAGTTGAATGAGAAGGTTCTATATCCTCTATCACTCCAGGCAAATGCCCTAAACTACTCTGTGAGTCTTTTTTTTTTGTGTGTGTGTGTCAATATCCATGTGAAACCTGTTGAATTTTCCAGATTTATTTGGTTGAAGAAAAAATAACTTTGTATGCGCAAAGTTCCCTCTTCTGTCCTGAAAATTTTCTTGGGCTTTTGAAAAGATGGAAAAGCTTCTAAAACCACATAGGTACAATATGCTCCTGAACACCTAGTAGAGGTGTGAAATGTCCTCCATATGATGGTGAAGGACAAATGGATACTTGACATTTCTGACTAGGTAGGGAAATTCCAGTGTTTTTTGGGAAAGCTGGGGATCTTTATGCAAAATGTTAGTAAGTTGGAAAAAATCCCATATCTGTTTGCAAAGAAGTTGGAGCATTCAAACTATTTTGAGCAGATAAAACATTTTGTGCAGTCCCTTGTTTAGATGTGGACAGTTTGAGAGACCTTTGGGTAGAACAGAAATGTCCAAAGGCCTCTTGGGAAGATGAAGAACTTAGAGTTCCCTGTGAAGCTAAAGAAACTCACAGAGGCCTCTGATCAGATGACACAGATTCTGGTAGCACCTGAGTATATTTGGTAGACCCCAAAGGTCCTGGAGTGGGAGGCAAAGTTCCCACCGTCTGCACAGTGTGCCCAGACAAAGAACTTTGCACAGGCAAATTTCCAATTGCAACTGTTCAGATATGTACTTCCCTACTATGGCTTGTGCAGATAAAGAATGCCCCTCTGTGGCCTGAGCAGATGTGGAATACCCTATAGTACTTTCTTTAGATTTAGTCACTTTCAGACACCTTTCTTCTGATAGACAAGAATCCCACAGTTCCTTACTCAGATCTCAAAGATGATGGTGTCATCTGTAGCTATGTAGTAAGATTCAGATGCAGTCCAGCACATCTGTAAGTGTCTGAAGTCCCTCAGAAAGATGGAGCATATTCATTTGTTTCTGATACAGCTGGGCAAGGAGCTGAATGCAGTAGAGCCCTGTCAGTAGGCCTTGAGTGATGTGTCATTGCCTGGGCTGAGATGGAAAGTGCCAGAGGCCCCAGGGCTGATTGCAAATGTGCTAGAATTCCTGGACCAGATGGAAATATTTCTGCACCACCTTTAGGAAAAGATGAATGTCTACCAGGTTCTTGAGGTGATGGTGGCAAAGTTCATAGAATAGGCAAAGCAGATGGAGAAGATTCTATATCCTTCATTACTTGAGGCAATGGGCCCACAGTAGTCTCTGTGTCTTTACATTGTCCCATTCCCAATATCCTTGTGGATTCTGCCAAAGGTTCTACATACCTTTGGATGGATGACAAAGAAATTTGCATAGTCAAAGTTTTCTTTGCAGCTGTGGAACATTCCTTAGACTTTAGAGAGGTCAGAAAATATCCTTGAAACTCTGGACTAGAAAGAGGGTGATCCTGAGTACCTAGTACAGATGATGAGTATGTTACATCTCGTGATGAATGATGAAATGGATTTTTGAGATTTCTGGCGAGGTAGGAACAGACCAATGAACCTTGAAAAAGCTGGAGATTTTTGTCCAAAATGTTAGAAAGAGGAGAAAATCTCATAGCTTCCTGGCAATATGTTGGATGATGCACAGTCTTTGGAGAAGATGTCACAGTTTCTACACACCCTAATTTAGATGTGGACAGTTTTAGAGACCCTTGGTCAGAAAGGGATATTCCAAAAGCCTCTATGGAAGACGAAGAGCCTAGAGTTCCCATTGAAGTTAAATAAATTCCCAGAGGCCTCTGATCAGATGACAATGACTCTGAGACTACAAGAGTCACTTGTGTAGACCCCAAAGGTCCTGTAGTGGTAGGCAAAGTTTCCAAGTCTGCTTTGCAGACATGGAGGTTCATACTGTGGCTTGTGCAGATAAATAATGCCCCATAGTATCCTGAGCATAAGCATACAACCCTATAGATGTTTCTTTAAATTTAGTCCCTTGTTCAGATAAGCAAGGTTCCACAATTCCTTGTTCAAATCTTGAAGATGATTGTGTTACCGGTAGTGATGTAGTAAGATCCAGATGCAATCCAGATCTTTTGGAACTTTCTGAAGTCCCTTGGGTAAATGGAGAATATTCATTTCTTTCTGAAACTGCTGGGGAAGAAGCTGAATGCAGTACAACCCCATTGGCAGATCCTGAGTTATGTGTCATTGTCTGGGCTGAGATATAAAGTGTCAAAGGCCCCTCGATTCATTGCAAAGGTACTAGATTCCCTGGACCAGTTGAGAGCATTTCTATACCTCCTTTAGGAAAAGATGAATGTCTCACAGGTTCTCGAGGTGATGGTGACTAATTTCCTAGAGTAGGAAAAGCAGATTTAGAAGATCTGGCATCCTTCCTCACTTGAGGCAAAGGGTCCAAAAAAGTCTCTGTGTGTTTACATTGTCTTAATTCCAATATACCTATGGAATCTGACAAAGGTAATGGATTCCTTTGAATGGATGACAAAGAACTTTGAAAATGCAAAGTTTCCATTGCAATTGTTAAGTTTTTCTTGTGCCCTTGAGAAGTAAGCAAAAGTATTACAGCTACTCGAGTAGGTATTATATGCCCCTGACCATCTGGTGCAGATAGGTAGTGTTCTGGATAACCTGGCAAATATAAAAATTTCTTCTGATTTTTCTGGCTAGAAAGGAGAGGTTCATTAGTGTGGGGAACATGATGAACATTGTATGTTGAGCACATGGAAAAATTTTGAGAGCCCTCTAGTGTGTAGATTGATGTTTGAAAGACTTTGTTAGAGATGCAGAGTACCTACAGGTTCTTGTTTGGGTGTGAACAGAGACTCTTGGACAGATAGGGAAGTTCCCAGAACCCTTTGTACAGATGGTCAAGATCCTACCATTCCCTCTGCAGGTAAGGAAATTCCCAGAAGTACTTGGTAAGATGGAAAAATTCCTATTTCCTGCTTGTCACTTTCTTTATAACCTGGGCTAGACAACAAAAGTTGTTCAACTCCCTGGGCAGCTATGGGCTGTCCCAAAGTAGATTCTTGATTGAGGTAAGCTTGTCCATTCACCTGAGTAGATGGTGAGAACAATGGAGAGATTTATGCTACAAGAGTTGCTTGTGAATACAAGTTGTCACAGTTTCTTTTCATAGATGGTGGAGGGGATTGACATGCTTGTATTGGTGAGGAATGTCCAATAGGCTTTGGGACTTGTAGCAATGTTCCTGTCATCCATAGGACACATGAATACATTCCCAAAGAACCTGAGACCAAAGAAAAATGTTAATGAATACAATTGGCACACTCTGATGTTCCCAGAATCTTTTGGGAAGATGATGACTGCTGGATAGACTGTTGAGTATATAGTGAAAGGCCTAGACATGCCTCAACAGATATGAAAATTTGGTAGACTTCAAAGGTGCTAGATCCCTTGGGACTTCTAAAGAATACTCCTGAGATCATTGGTCAGGTTGTGAATATCCTGTATGACTTGAGGGATGTGGCAAAGGGCCTGTAGTACTTTGGAATATTGGTGAGGTATCCTGAGATTCTACCATGTTGACTAGTTCCCTCGCTTCTGTTGGAAAGATGCTGAATGTTCTAGAAACCCCGGGAATCGTCAGCAAAAAATCCAAAGTTTCCTGGACAGGTATAGAATATTCTGGAACTGCTTGTTTACATCTCACAGTTGTTGGAGTACCTGATGTAATTAGTGGAAATTTCTGAGCACATGGTACAGAAGACAAAGATTTCACAGTCACTTGGGAAAATAACAATGTTTTTTTTTTGTTGTTTGTTTGTTTTGTTTTGTTTTTGTTTTTTGTTTGTTTGTTTTTCTTTCTTTTTTTTTAAGTTTTCCTGGTGGATGAAGAATTTTTTTCAGATGGAGATGTTTCTGACTTCCTAGGTTCAGATTTGGGAGGTCACATAACCTATGTAGAAGGCAGAGGATTTGTAGTCCCATGGAAAGATGGCAAGGTATCTAGAGATTCTACCATGTGTGACAAGTACCATAGCTTCTTTTGGAAAGGTGCTGAATGCTCTTAGAATTCCTGAGATAGAAGTAAAAATCCCTCCTTCACCTGGACAGGCACAGAATCTTCTAGAGGCCCTTGGTTACATCTGACATTTGTTAAAGTTCCCGTCATTGTGCATGGAGGTTTCTGAGCATGTGTTGCAGTTGATGAAGGTTTCACATTCCCTTTGGAAGATAACAATGTTTTCTTAGTCCCCTGGTTAGATGGAGAAGATGTAAGAACCTCTGTATCAAATGGTAGATGTCACAGGGTATCTTACAAAAATAGAGAACGTGTAGAAGCCTTCCCCAAAAAAAAAAAAAAAAAAAAAAAAAAAAACTGAAAATTTTCTCAGGTCCTGGTTCAGATGGTGAATTTTTTAGGGCCTAGTTTCAGATTTGGGTAGTCCCATAGCCCCTCTAAGAGACAAAGAATGTTTCTCAGTTCCTTGAGTAGATGGAAATATTTGAGCCTTCCCATGAGCATGTTGAGTAGATCCTAAAGCCCTTGTATTACTTTGTGATGGTTCTACAGTCCCCCGTGGTGATATAGACTGTCACAGAATGTCTTATTCTGATTTGTATTTTGTACCTTTCCTTGTGGGATGATATAAAGACTCTAGTGTTCCTTGTGCCAGTGATGACATTTCAACATTTCTTTGCAAATGGAAATACCCTAGTGTAGATATTGAAGAATGCAGAGTCTGTTTATAAGGTATGTAAGTGGGCAACATGCTCTTGGGTAGACAAGAAAGTTTCCACAGTCCCTTGGTCATTTGTTGAACATTTCAAGGTATTTTGGATAGAGATGTTGTGGGACTCACCTGAGGAATAGTTGTAGCTTTTGATGTTTTTTTTTTTGTTTTTTTTTGTTTTTTTTTCAGCAGGACATGATGCAAGTATTACCTTTTAACAGAATTTCTGAAGTGTCCTATTTCAGAAGGATCAACAATTAACCTGGTTTTTTTGTTTGTTTGTTTGGGTTTTTTTTGTTTTTGTTTTTGTTTTTTTTTTTTTAATTCCTAGAAACTGGATGCCTGTGGATCACTTTGGTAGAGGGCAAATGTCTACTGCTTTCAACCAGAAAAGACAAGGAAAATAAACACTCTAGGGTAGATGGAAATAATTGTAAAGCACCCTGTTCAGATATGATAGACATATGACCTTTTGCACAGATGGTGAAGGTCTAAATTTCCTTGTGTATATGTACAAGTCTTGACAATAGCTTCAGAATTAGGAGAAGGCCCTAGAGATACCTGCGTAGATGTGGCCTCTCTTAGAGCTTCATGGACATGTGTAAAAGGTCTAAGAGCCTCATGGGCATTTAGTGAAATTTTTAGACCTCCTTGTGTAACAGTGGAAGTTCCAAGAAAATTTTCTTCAGCTAGAGAATTGGATAACAACTTCTGTGTAGATATTTCAGGTGTCATAGACTACTTGATGGGCAAACAGGTTCCAAGGGCCCTTTGGAAGATGAAGTAAAATCCAGAGCTTTTTCAGGCATTTGGAATATATTATGGAGACTTATGCAGGCATGGAGAAGGACCAACAGCCCTTGTGCAGGTGGATAAGAATGTGTATTTGGAGAAGAGGGCTGATCCTCTTGAGAGATAGAGAAGTTCTCATAGTCTCCTGTGAAGTTTGGGGAGATCATATGAATTCTTGTGCACAGGTAGAATACATGGAATTCCCTTCTTTGGGCTGTACAGGATGCTACAGACTCCTGTGCGTGCAAATCACATCCGATAGCACCATGTTCACATAGGATTGGATCCAGAACCTTCTTTACAGATGAAATCTGTCCTAGAACATCTTTTGAAGATGTATCATATCCATGAGCCATTTCTAAAGATGGGACTGTGGCTAGAACTCTCTTCTGTAGATTTATCCTGTCCTACAGTCCCTTTATGTGATAGAGTAGTATGCAGAGAGTCCTGTACAGGTTTTGGAAATCCTAGAAACTTGGACATATATGGGGAATTCTTCACAGCCTCTAGTGTGCCTAGTGGCAGCTGAGAGGGTGATATCCTCTTAGTTGTGTATTCTACGACAAATATTGAAATTGTTTAGCTCACTGGAAGTGTTTTGGAATAATCTCTCAGGTGTTTGGGGCCTGCTGACAAATCAAGAGGGCTCTTTTGGCTGATAAGAGATATCTGAATAATTCTTGATCAGATCAGGACTTTCTGAAGACCCATTGTTTGGACAGAGCATCTTTCAGTCTTCTACTAGAATGACAATGTTTGTGTCACATTTCATAGCAGGAGAATGATATAATCTTCCTTTCTGTGGTAGAGAAAACTTAAGAACTGTCTTTGAATCTGTTCCATAGAGGGGGATAATCTTCTTGGCCCCCTGACAGAATGAGAATTTATCATAACCCCTGGGGAAGTTGCCTATGGTTCTAGTTCACTTTGTGCAGAAGTAAAGTAGAGTCCCTTTGGAGGACTTAAGTGATTCTACCACATCTTGAGTATGTGTGGAACACTCAAGTGCAATTCCATGAATGGCAAAGTACTTGAGCTCCTTGTGGAATTTTTTTCTCTCTGCTTGGGCAGGTATGAGCTGTGTGAGGCTCACTTAGGAAGTTGTGCATTTAATTCCCTTTTACTGTAAGAGATGACATGAGCCCATTTTATAATGATAAATGACTTTGAAATCCCTCTTGGTTTAATGGGGAAGTTTTGAAACCCCCTTGTTCAGCAGGGTCCGCTCTCAAACTCATTTTACTAAAAGCAGATTGCATATGGCACTTTGGGGGAGAAAGGGAACATCTTTGGCTGTCATTTTGAGAGGACTTAGCTCTCTGCCCCGCCTTGGCATCTGTCAAACATGTTGAATTCTCCTGGGAAGAGGAGGTGGGACTTGATGCATTAGGGACTAATAAGACATCACTGACATTACCGTTAGGCGAAGAAGGTTTGGAGCCCTCTTTGTCTGATGGGGCCTGTTGCTTGACAAGAGAGTTCTTCTCCAAAATGCTTTGGAGGAGAATTGGAAAGAATACAGTTATGTAGGGTAGGGAACAAACTTTTGAACTCCTTCTGGAAGAGGAGGCATTTATGAATTTCTTTTAAGCACACGTGGGAAGTCTATGGGATGCCTGGGCAGATGTGCAATGTCCCATAGAGTCTTGGAAACTTTGCGTTAGTTCTCAAAACTTTTTGGTGCATAAGGACCTGCCCTGAGAATTTGAAGATCCCAGATCTCCTTGGTTAGATTGGGAAGGGTGTAGGGAACCTTGAATGTGTGGGGAAATTACCTGTCCATGTTGTCCAGCAGACGATGGCCCAGGCACTGTGTTATCTTCTTTGAATTTGTGACTGGTATCTCCAGCCCTGTGTTTGGAAGATGCTGCAGGCACTCTGGCACCCGACTGGTCAAAATCCCTAGGTTCTTCAAACCCAGTGGACATAGGCTGGCTTCTTTTCACCTATCTATGCATGGACACAGCAGATGAGGCCACTCATTTTCTGGTGGAAGGTGGTAAAACAGATTGTCTGGTACCCTGCTCAGTGGGTTACTCATGAACTCAGGAAACATCAGAGAAAGTGTAACTGATCTTTTTTTTTTTTTTTTGTTCTCTTTTAGCTCCTTCAGAGGGCCCAGGGTCGTGTAAATGGCTAAACGCTTTATAAGAGCTTTGGGTTTCTGTAGCTCATCTGCAACATGAGCATCAGATTTTTTTGAATGTGTGGTCTTCATAGGGCTTTAGGCACCTGAACTTGTGCCGTTTCTGTATAAGGAGCCCTGGAGGCACAAAGTCCTTCGGGTCTCTGCTGGTCAAATGCTTCCCCTGTTGGCTTAAGGTGTTAAATACAGCTGGGGGTCAGTGAAGTGGGCCCCAGGCTATTCCCTGATTGGGGTAGGGTATCACCTTTCTTTGGGCGACACTGAAGGCAGTACCAGGCTCTAGAAGCAGGGAAACCTGTGGTCTGTGGTCATAGGGTCAAGTCTGTGCTGAGGCTCGCTGCCATCTCTCCACATGTCTTGCCATTTAATCATTAAGAAAATTGTTCAAGAAACATGAAATGGGCGACTGACCCTTAAAGGGGCAAGGAATGGACTTGCCAATGGTGACTTGCAGAAAGAAACAATGAAGCAGCATCCTTTAAGAGTGATGCTCTCTCCTGAAAATTTTGGACATATCGTAAGGCAAATCGCACAGAATATAAGTAACAGTGGCCTCAGGAATCAAGCAAATTTTGAGAACGGCTGTCCTCATGCCTTCTCGGGCCTGTCCCGAGCCTAGATAATGGCTACCCTCTTGCCTGCACAGGCCAATCTGGAACCTGTAGATTGGTTGTCCTTGTTCTTGCACTGGCCAATCCTAGGCTGCCTCACTTTGCAGTTCTGCTTCAGGTAGCACGGCAATCGTCCAAAGTTTCTGAATGAGGAAGGACCCCGAGGACTCTCTTCTTTAGGGTTCAGAGTGCTACCTGGTCTGGTGCCCACTCTAAGGGGTCATGACAAGGAATTGTTGAAGTCAGAGCATGATATGAAATAATGGACATGTTCTTAGGAGGCTGTGATCTCAAGTCCATTTTACACCAGGATAGATCCCTATAACCTGTGGTAGTCAGTGAGATTTTCAGTGACGTCAGTTTCCATCTCATAAATGAATGGGTAAGTTTTATCCATACAATTCCTCCTCAGAGGCTATGGGGATAGACAAACACTGGCATACTTGCTAGGGAAAGAACTGGTGATAGTATTTGAATAGAGCAAAGAATGCATGGAATTGATATCACAGATATTATTCTGTATTTTAAAAACGAACTCTCCTAGATAAATTTGTGACAACTGTGAGTCTAACTGGATGCTGAAAGACATCTCTGAATGACTAGTACTTACTGAAATATTACTGTGCAATTAACATGTTATTGTTCAGAGAATAAGGGCAAAACAGTAATCTATTTATAGTACAGATGCAAGTTTTATTTCCAATATTTTAACTGTTTTTGACTAGATTCAGAACACAGACAAAGTTGGACTCCTGAATGTAGCACTAGTGGCCTTAAAGAATTGTTTTGTCTGTCACAGTTAGCAAGTTGGGTTCTTATTCATTTTCATATTTGGATTGCTTGTTGAAGGTCATATAAATCTCCTGAAGCACAACAGGATAATGGCTCACATCAGTGGCAACACATGGAAAATTCAGTTTATGTCCAATGATGCAGCTGGAATATAGTTGCACAGGATTGTTTATTAAACACTTAGTCAAGCTGATTCTTTGAAAGGTCATGTTTTATAGAAATTGGTACACTGAGAAAGTGTAAAATTGAGGCTATAAGTGAAGATCCTACTTTACTGACACAGAAATTTGTTTTGCCTGTTTTGTACACTTTGCCAGTTTTCTAAGAGCAGTTTTTGATCTTGCTGGATGAAAGGTGTTTATTTGGCTCCTCTCTTTGATTTTTGTGAAGGATTTCTGTTTCCCTTTGGCTATGCAGCAATAAAGGCTTGCATCATTCAGAAACTCATGGACACTTTCTATCAACCAGTTATTTCCTTGTGCCATTGCCTCAGTGCTATGCCATAAGTTCTTTCTTCTTGGAATTCTTGAATGCTTTACCACCCCCTCTCTTTTTTTTTTAACTCCAACTTATCTCAGGAGTTTATATTTAAAAGCTATTTGCTGTCAGAATATCCACTCTTCTCCTACAATCTGGGGTAACTTGTATTCCTGGATAATTCTGTATTAACTATTCTTATCTGAATTTCTAGTTGGTCTTTTGCTATCTCTGAAAACATTGAATTTAAGTAACAGAACAATCCTGCTAGGCATGAAGAACTTGCTGCATGGTAAAATGGGTAGGAAATTATATGTATCGATTCAGATAATATACACCTTTTGAGAATTAGCTGTGCAATCTTAATGTCAGAACAAAATAGCTTTCTGGATTTAAGTTACTGTTACTATGTTTCTTTCAGATAATCTATAAAGGCAAAATGAGTAGTGGTTTATAAATGGAGAAATGCTTGATTTAAGCATGGTGATATTGAAAAGAAAGTTCAATTTTTCACTTTGAAATTAAATCTATGAAGGTGATTACTTGACTTATGTTTTGAAAAGTTTTCTGTGAATTTTTCTAAATATTGGATATGTTTTTAAACATATCATTATTAATAACAGCATTATAATGTTGTTCAAATAAAATGACTTTTATTCATTGTAAATGTAATAATGAAAATAACTGAATAGGTTTGTAGCATTTAACACAGTAATTAATATTCTTTAATAAAGCTTTTAAAATCTATTCCTTTTCTTAAGTTTATTCTCTTACATGAACAAACAACTGAATTACCAAGAAAGACATAAGACCAAGTCTTTTTGTAAACTAAATTAATATCTTTTGACATTTGGCATGTTAAAAGCTTGACACTGGAAGTCAGTCAAACAAAATGTTGGTTTGGATATTTAATAGGGCCTTGGTGTACTTTCTTTTTCATGACTGGAGCTGTATTGATGACACCATTGTGCTTTTATGCTATTTCCCCTAGCAGAGTTTTGTGGGAACAGTAAGACACTCTTGTTTGTCCTGTCTTAATGTTTTCTTACAATTTATCTTCTTATGACTCCTCCTCATCCCTTTTCTCTTTCTCTCAGTCTCTGTCTTTCTGTTTTTCTGTGTCTCTGTCTATCTTTCTCTGTCTCTCTGTCTCTGTCTCTGTCTCTCTCTCTCTTTCTCTCTCTCTCTCTCTCTCTGTGTGTGTGTGTGTGTGTGTGTGTGTGTGTGTGTGTGTGTGTGAGTGTTTGTGTGTGTGTAGAGTGGATGAGGGAGAATGGAGGTGGATCTTAATGGCATGTATATATAATGTTTTTTCATGTATGAAGCTGTACATATATGTAAGTGTATATGTTCATGTGTGTGCATGTGCATGTACAGACCACATGTTAAAGCTGTGTAATTTGATGACTTTCACTCTGTTTACTGAGCAGGGTTTGGGTTGTCTAGCAAGGCAGCTTGACCCAGGATTTCCAGTCTTCCTCTGCTCAGAGTATAGGTGAGCAGACACACTCACTCACCACTGGGTACTGGGTTATCTGAACTCTTTTCCTCACATTTGTGTGGCAAGCACAATATCCCCTTAACTATTTCCCAGCTCCTATTATTTTTAAAAAAATGTTATTAGGAATTGGCTTTTACTTCCTTTATTTCTTTCTCAGCAAGTTCATTGATGGCATATATAAATATGTTGATTTTTTAATGTGACTTTGTATCACTCCAATTTGCTGAAACTGTTTGTATATAAGTTTTCTGTTGAAACTATTAAGGACAGGATTGCATTTTCTACAAATGGGGATCAATTGACTACTTCCTCTCCCATATGTATCCATGGTGGTATGTAAACATGGGCAGCACTGTGTAAATTAGTACACTGGTTTTCAAAACTAGACTTATGAGATAGTCTAGCTGTCACACACCAAGACAAATACTTAAAGATCCCACGTCCTACATCTGATATATGTTCAATGCATGTTTATTGCAATATTCACAATAGCTAGGAAATGGAACCGTTTCTTTTCCATTATGAACTTAATAGATGAAATGTGGTATATAGGGCCGGTGAGATGGCTCAGTGGTTGAGCGCTCTGACTGCTTTTCTGAAGGTCCAGATTTCAAATCCCAGTAACTACTAGGTGGCTCACAACCATCCATAATGAGATCTAATGCCTTCTCCTGGGGTACCTGAATAGAGCTGGAGTGTATATATATATATATATATGATATAATTTTAGTCAACTGAAAGGTAGCTTGCCACAGACAAACCTCACTTGGGTCCTTGCTCCATGGGCATATCTTGGATTCTGAGTAAAGGTGGGCAAGGATTTAACAAGAAGAGAGGCTGAGAAACAGACAAGACACAAAGGAGTGTGGATCTGAATGTAATTTGTCTCAAAGGGAGCAATAGTCTTATAAGTGACGTTTACACAAAATAGAGGAATGCCTACAAAGGACTGGCAGGGACCAATTGGGATAAAATTCAATGTTAAAAACTGGGATCAAAAGTAGCCTTCCCTAAGGTTTGCTTAATCTTAGAAGTCATAGGCAATGGTTTTGTGCCCTTGCAATAGTTCCTCTTCTAGTCTATCATATAATACCTCGGGCCCCTAGGTCATTGCAAATTCCTGTGTATGTTTGAATCTCAAATATCTATAGTTCTAATTATCTATTCTGGTTTCTCCTTATAACACAACCTTTCTTATTCCTAGATAATAGTAAATTCTTGCATATGGTAGTAGTTTGCCCTGAGAATTCTAACTCTGTGGAACAGATAGTAATGCCTGATTTCTTTCATTATCTCTCTTACAGTACTAGAGGTAAATCTGAATGTCACTGAATAGGCAGCATCCTTGGTGAATTCAAAGACCATAGTTTGCTCAAAGAATGCCTAGGACAGGAATTCCTAGGTGAGGTATCTAACTTAGCAATATGTCAAAATCAATCCTTAGAGGCACTTACAAAAAAGCAATATTAAGGGAAAGCACACAGATCCATTTACCGACTAAAGCAAGGACATTGGAACATTCATTATACAGGTTACCATGAATACAGGAGACTAATTTTCCGTGAAGTTTTCGCCTCGGGACCATGTCTAGGCTTTTCGGCCTGTCAGGTGGGTCACTACTGGTGTGTTTGTAGCAGTAGCTGAAATCAAGGCATTTGGAGGAAAATGGATGGAAGGAGAGTGTTTTGTTAGGTGAGTTAACACAGATTTGGAATAAGGTAATTAACATAGTTTTGCTCTCATACGGGTTTGAGGCCATTTTTATATAATTTCGTGCATGTGTGAGGTTGAGTGATAGTATTCTCTTGCAGAAAGATAGAAAACCTAATATATTACTTATCATAATGAACATAAAGGGGAGTTAGCAATTGCTGTATTATTGCTGTGATCAACCACTATTACCAAGGCAACTAGTAGAAGGAAAGCTTTTTTTGTCTTATCATTCCAGAGGGATAAGACTTTATCATGATGCCACAACTCTTCCCTGCAGCAGAGCTGGTGCTCCAGAACTCCTCCCACATACAGAGATATCTTGACTACTAGGAGGTCTGTCATAGCCAAGCTCACAGATGAGATACCGCTTGCCACAATACTGTGCCTACCTGGGACCTCAAGGGGCCCAGTGAAAGCAAACCATATCTGTCTTGCCCTGGTAGAGATACATTTTCCTTCTGGCCGAAAACTCGGCCTGGGCCAGAGCCACTGCTCCAGATCCAGTCCCACAACCATCGACAACTTTGATTCCCGGAAGCTCCACCACAACCAGTTCACAATCAGCTCGTTGGAGGAACAGGATCCAGTCAGAAACAATAAGGCCAGTTAAAATCTGAGATAAACAAATGGTGAGAGGCAAATATAAAAATTGCAAAAGACCCAAAAAACACTGAAAGTTTAAAAAAATCAGGAAAACCAAAAAAAAAAAAAAAAATATATATATATATATATATATGACCCTAAAGCCCTAACAAAATATACCAAATTTCTAAAAAATAAAATAAAATAAACAATGACAAACAAACAAACAAAACAAAAGCCTTAAAAAAATAGAAATTAAAAAAAAATCCTAAAATCCTTTAAAAGCCCTAAAAGACCCTAATACCCTAAAATACTTTAAAATTCAAAAGAAATCAAGAAACATCCATCCCTCTCCAAATATAGACCTCAAGAAAACCCTAAAATCCCAAAAAATCCAGAAATATTTTTAAATCATAAAAAACTAAAACCCTACATAAAATCCCTGTCATTCAAGCCCCCCATCCTAAAAACTCTAAAATACTTAAAACTCCCTAAAAGACTCCTAAAATCTTAAAAAAGAAAACCCTAAAACACTTTAGAATCTTTAACCAAACACTAAAAGAGACCTAAAAAGCTTTTAAAATAACCTAAAATACTTTATATTTATCTATCTACCTATCTACCTTTCTACCTATCATCTACCTACCTACCTACCTAACTACCTACCTACCTACCTATCTTATCTATGTATCTTATCTTATCTATCTATATCTATCTATCTGTCTATCTCTCTATCTATCTATCTATCTATCTATCTATCTATCTATCTATCTATCTATCTATCTATCTATCTATCTATCTATCTATCTATCTACCTATCTACCTACCTACCTATCTATCTATCTATATACTTTTTACGGTTTTTCAAGACAGTGTTTCTCTGTGTAATTCTGCCTGTCCTGGAAATCACTTTTTAGACAAGGCTGTCCTTGAAATCAGAAATCTGCCTGCCTCTGCCTGCCATATGCTGGGATTAAAGCCATTGGACATCACAGAAAGGAGACCGAAAATACTTAAACAAACAAACAAAACAAAAAATAAAACAAAAATACAAAACAAAACAAAACAAACAAACAAACAAAAAAACAGGAACTCTAAAAAGACCATTAAAAATTCTAAAAACACTTTAAAAATGCCCTAAAATTCCCCAAAATCTCAAGAACCCTAAAAAGACCTTAAAAATTGTAAAAGCAAAAAAAAAAACAAAAAAAAAAAACAAAAAACAAAACAGAAGAACAAAACAAACAACAACAACAACAACAACAACAACAACATGTCTTTAAAAAGTTGCCTGAAACACTGAGGAAACCCTAAAATTATTTTTTATATGAAAGAACCTTAAAAAAAAATCCTAAAAGACATAATTAAAACTTTACAAACCCTAAAGAAAAATCTAAAATTCTAAAGAGAACTCAAGAAGTCTTACTAAAAAAACAAATGAAACAAAGAAACAAAATATAAAACAAACTAATGAAAAAAAAACCTAAAACTCTAAAATAACCTTAAAAAAAATAGAACCCCAAAAAAGACACTAAAAACCGCAATGCCCAAAAACCCTGTGTACTGTGGCATGAGAATAGGCACACACGAATATATTAAATAAACAAATGAATTTGAATAAATAAATACAAATATTTTGACTTTAGGCCATGTTTCTGCTATAAGCATTAAAGTTGGCAAAATCAGAGCTGGCAAGAAGGCTCAGCAAGTCAAATTTCTTTTTTTGCTCCCTGGCATCTGGATTTCAAGGACTGAATCCATATGGGAGAAAGGTAGAATTTCACTGAGTTATTCTTATACACAATAAACAAGCAAAAATAATCAATCTGTAATAATTAAGGCCAAATGTTGGCTATTGCATTAACTGTGGTGGAATTAGAACTGGTTATGCTATAAATGTTGCTGAATTTCAAATTGGTTGATGAATGAGTTTTACTGGGATTCCTTACAGGAATAAGTGTGAGGGGTTACTTACAGGAGCAGAAATGACTCAGGGACAGCTGTACCACCAAAGCCCACCCCACTATGGTCCACAAAAACGGGAACCTGGAGAATAGAGCAGACAGCTCAACAGGTTGGGGAGAATCCTTTCAATGTAGCTCAGTGGATCTAAACCTCTTCCAGGCAAGGTAGCTCCAGCTCCCTCTTGTTTCTGCTTCTTTCAGACAACTAGTCTCAACTTCACCAAGACTCTGTAAGACCCCCAAAGCTGGGCCTCCACTCAAGTCCCAGGATGAGCTGCCCAGCACCCCAAAGACTCAAGAGAAAACCACACCTAATGCAAACTGCAAGAGGTTTTATTATCAGGTAGCTGAGGAGGAACTCCTTCTGCCATGCAGGGCAGGGGAGTTTGACCCTGAGCAGTAACATTACAGGACTTTAACAGCTAGCTGAGGAATTGGAAGAAGTTGGAAGGAGAGTTGGCTATAGGTGGGGGTATAGTGGGGGAGTAGTCTGCACCTCCTCTCTATATCCATATCTTTGTAGGTCTTCCTACAATTATCTCATCTCTGGCTGTAAGGCACAGAAACAAAAAGCCTTTTGCTGGCAATAGAATACAAAGAGCTTCTTTCTGATGTTTATTTAGAGATCAAGGGAAAAAAAAAAAAGGTTGGGAAATGTCCAGGGGCTCTTCCTTCCAGGGATAAATGCTATAAGACAGGGTATCACATACCCTACTCCTTCTAGTAAATAGTTCTAATATTAGAACTAGGAAAATTAAACCTCTGGCCCAGCTGTCAAATAAAGCCAACATGAGGTCACATCTTCAGAATTTGTTACATTGAGAGCCCCAGAAGAGCTTTAATGAGACTAAAGAGTTTCTCACCAGAGGTGGGATGGAGGGAGGAGTTTCAGTTCCTGAGCCAAGGCCAGTTAGTGCAAGCAGGGCTGGGTCAGTGGGCCTCGGTGGGGCCAATAGGAGGAGCCAGACACAGGCTGGAGGAGCAGCAGCAGAGCTTGTCACAAGCACCAGTTAGGGTCCTTTTCGTCTGGGTTTATGGTTGTTAGAAAGGTGGTGTCAGGCCAGGATAGGATGCTCTATTTGAAATTGATGTGGTCCCATTGTGGTTCCTGGTACCTTTGTATTGTTTGTTTGTTTGTTTGTGTGTGTGTGTCTCTGTGTGTGTCTGTGTGTCTGTGTGTCTTTGTTTGATTTTTTTTTCAGCAATTCCCAGGAATCATTTTTGATCAGTTATAGGGCCTTCAAGTGAGCTGGCAGGGGTTGGGAAAAAGGAACACCAGGTCAAACATTCTCCCTGCTTCATTAGGTCTCCCATGGAGGAGTTCAAAGGGTGTAAGTATAAATTTCCCTGGGAAAAAGGCGAAGGTTAGGAGTGTTGTCCAATCTTTTCTGCTGGTCTCTAAAGCCAATCTAGTTAAGGTTTACTTTAATGTTCTCTTTATCTGCTCTACCTGTCCTGAAATCTGGGGTCTATAAGCAATTGTCTTATCTGAGCAACGAAGGAGGGGATGTTGTCTGATGAAATTACCTTAGGGATGTCAAATATTGGGAAAATTTCCTCTAATATCTTCTTTACCATGACATTGGTGGTCTCCTTCTTAGTGTGGAAGGCTTCCATTCACCCTGAAAAAGTGTCTAAAAAAACTAATAAATATTTATTACTGTACTTGGCTGGATTAACGTCAGTAAAATTTATTGCCCAGTATGCCCCTAGCGGGTCACCTCTTAGCTGCTTTCCCGGGGCGAAGCCTGAATTTTAACTGTTAGCAACAGAGTATTCCCGGAAGACTGACAAGGGAATAAAACACCCAGTTCTAAGAGCCTTTTGAGGTGAGGTCTGATGCCCTTGAAGGCCTCTTTGTGCATGGGGTATTATCATACCCCAATAGGAGTCGCACCAGCTTTGAGCATCACAACGATGGGGGCACCCTTTTTGTCATTTTTATACCTGCAGTCTCTGGCCAGGCTTGAGGATATCTCTCTAACCAGTTCCCTTCTAGAACTTTTCTCTAACAGGTTTGAGGCTCACTTTATCTATATTAGTTTTCTGATTTTCAAGCTAAAATTATAGAGATGGTGGAATCCAAGAGACTGAAGTTCCTTCTGAAAAGAAACTTATGTGGGCTTTTATTTTGATAGTAAGTCTCTCCCCAACAATGGGGTGGAGCATTCAGGAATGATGAGAAAGTAATGAGTTACTTGGCTTCTTCTTAAATCAACTTTATTATCAGTGGTCCAAGAGTATGGATTCTGACAAGTAGCCACTATTACTACAGTTTTCTTGTTCTTCAATTTCCCCAGTGGCTCTTTCAGGACTAAAAATTCTGCTCTGGTATCAACAAGGAAATATGTTGTGGTCGCCTCCACAGTTAGGATTACCCTAGGCTCGGGGAGGGGGGCCTGAGGCCCATCTGCCCTAGGCATTGTCATCTGGGTTAAGGACCTTGGGAGGACTGATATCTATTTTTTTTGGGGGGGGGCAGTCTTTTGCCCAGTGTCCATTTTTTTTTATTGGTCCTTATCTAGAGGTGGTTGCGAAGGTCCTCTGGAGTTTTGACATCTTCTTGGTGCTGTGTTACCCAGGTACACTGTCTGTCTACATCCTCCTCCCTTTCTATAATATTCCTTATCACCTGGAATTATGTCTAAAACCCTTGTTAAATTTCTTACAGCCTTCTATCTCGTATAATTTATCTTTTTTCAGACTCTCTCTTTACTCTTTCTCTTTTTTCTTCTCCAGTCTCTCTCTTATAGTACACTTTCTCTGTCTCCTTAACCAGATCTTTCAAAGATAATATTTGCAGACTCTATAGACACTGTAACCTTTTAATGTCAGAAGCAGACTGGCCAATGAAAGCCATGGCCATCGCTGCCTGCTGGCCCTCTGATGTAGGGTCAAAGTGAGTGTAAGGCCTGTATGGTTCTAAGAGGTGCTCAAAAAAAAACACTGCTGGGTGCTACTTTTCCTCTTGTAGGACCCCTCTTACCTTGGCCAAATTAGTGGGGCACCTGCCAGCTCCTTTCAGCCCTGTTATTAGAGCCCAGAGGAAAACTGTCAACTGCCCCCTACTGTGAGGACTTTCAGGGTCCCAGTCAGGACTTGTCAGAGGCAAGCCTGCATCTATTTCATTCAGAAGATGTGACAGCCATTCATTGACCCCTAGCATGTTCTTTCTGGCCTCCAGCAGTATCTTTTTTTTCTCCTCTGTGGTGAAAAGAATGCTCAAATTCTGTTGACAGTTATCCCTAGTGGGCTGATGAGAGAACATGAGAGATTACATTAGATGAGTATGGCTAGAGGGATTTCCAGAAAAGGGGGCATGATATGCCTTCAAATTATAGGATCAGTAGAGGAAAATGGCCAGTACTAAAGGGACTGCAGTTGTCTGGGTTCTGATGGAGGAGGGCCGTAAGTATATAAAGGCAGCACTGTGCAGTCTGTTTCCTCTAGGTTCCGAGCTCAACAGCCTCAGGTTCCAGCTGCTGGTCCCACCCCCAAATCTCCAGCGGCACCTCAGACATGTTGAGAGGTCTGGGAGGGGACGAGTTGGGGATATGGTGGTAGGGTGTTATGCCATTGTGGAGGTTCTTCTAACTCTGGATATATCTTTGTGGGAGCCAGGGTTGCAGTTCAGACTCCACTATTTTTATCTCAGTTTTTTTTTTTTTTCTCTGAGTGGCAGAGAGTTAGGTCTCAGGAGTCTGGCTTTTTCCACTGAACTCAAGGTTTCAACAAGGATGGGGGGGTCCTTGGCTAAATTTTTTAGATGAGATTCTATGGCACTTGATTTGGTTGAGACCCTGGTCCCCTCTGCCTAAACAACATTTTTAAGGGCAGAAATCACAATCAAATCAAGAGTGTCCTCTGGTGTTAAACCAACACCAAAAGCGTGCCATTCCCTAGAGCAGAAAGTTCTTCAAAATCTCTTTCTGACATCTACAGACGGGTTGTGAATCCTAGTCTTAATTTCAGCCCAAATCACAAGACTCATACGAGGGGAGTGCTAAGAGTCTGTCTCATTGTCAGAGTCACATTCAGGGAGACAAACAAGATATACACACAATAATTTACGATAACTGCAACCAGTACCCAATCAGACAGCCGAGTAAGCACACTCTTAACTTTGCACCCAGTAACAGAAACAGATGACTGAGTGAGCACACTCTCACTTGGCACCCAGTAACAGAAATGGATTGCTGAGTGAGCACCTTTCAATTGGCACACAGTAACAGAAACAGATGGTTGAGTGAGCACCACTCAATTAGCACCTAGTAACAGAAACAGATGGGTGAGTGAGCACAGTCTCAATTGGCTCCCCGATGGGAAATACCCAGGCATCCCTGGAGCTCCCTCAGACCTTCTGGGATGTCTCCCAGGTTGGCAGGCAGTTACTCCTGATACGTCTGTCAGTAACACTCCCCTCCATCCCAGACAGGGAATTTGTTGCTCTCATGTGCACAGGCTACTGTAAACTAAGAATACAAAATTCAAAAAAAGCCTGCAGACAAAGACATAGACAAAGACATAGACAAAGGCAGGATCTTACCTCTCAGCGGGGATTTCTGAGAACTGGGGTAGGCCACAAATCTCAGCAAATGAGCACCCACATGTAAGACCACCAAAAGCTGGGCCTCCACTCAAGTCCTAGGATGAGCTGGCCAGCACCCCAAAGACTCAAGAGAAACCCCCCCCCCTGATGCCAAATTCAAGAGTTTTTACTAAATCTAGCTGAGGACAAACTCCTTCTGCCTTGCAGGGCAGGGGAGTTTGACCCTGAGCAGTAAGAACAGGGGGTTTTAACAGCTAGATGAAGAATTGGGAGGAGTTGGGAGGAGAGTTCGGAGGAGATGGGGAGAGTTGGGAGGAGTTGGGAGTAAACTTGGCTATGGGTGGGGAGTAGTCTGCATATCCTCTCTATCTCCATATCCCTATAGGTCTTCCTACAATTATCACATCTCTGGCTGTAAGGCACAGAAACAAAAAGGCTTTTTGCTGGCTATAGAGAACAAAGAGCTTCTTTCTGAATGTATTTTAGAGATTAGGGAAAACAAGGTTGGGGATTGTCCAGGGTTTTACCTTCCAGGGAGAAATGCTCTAAGCCTTGGCCTCATATTTCTCTTTTGTACCTCATCTTTCTGCATATGAGAGGGACTCTCAGCTTTTATTCCTTTCTCTGGCAGGGAGAAGCCTACTGACTTTTGTCAGTTTGAGGGACTCCCTGAAGCTCTTTGACAAAGGTGTTTGCCTTCCTGCTTAAAGAGCTTCCTGGATTTCTTTTGAGTTGTTTATCTCTCTGCTTAAGGAGCTTCCTGTAGGGTGGAAGGTTTCAATCCTCTGAGGATACTATTATACAAATGTATATTAAGGGCTTTTGGAGTTATAGTAGTAATAAATTCAATGTTTCTTGTATTGTACAGTTAATAATTTTATGTCACAAAATAATATTATACTAATAATTATTTAAACTGTGTCTTATACTGCTAATATGGTTTCACATATACATGGGAGTTTGGTAGCCTCAGGACTCTGTCCAGGTAGCTGGATCATGTTAATGAATTTTACACTCAGATTGCCATTCATTTTATTTTTAGTTGCCAATTTCAAGGGCACACCATTTACTTTGCGACTACCAGTACTTTAGATTTTTTTTTTTTATTTTCATGACAGGGTTTCTGTGTATACCCCCAGCTGTCCTGAAACACACTTTGCACAGCAGCCTGGCCTGGAACTCAAAAATCTGCCTGCCTCTGCCTCCAAAGTGCTGGGATTAAAGTCAAGTGCCACCACCACCTGGCTAGTACTTTAGATTTCTAAATGGTCCCCTCTGGTAAGTTGGAACAGGAAGAAAATTGTACAGCTAGTCCCCAAAACACACAATCCTGATTAGGTGAGAAAAAGTATAATCGAGGCTGTGTACCCAACATATCCAGTATAGCCCACAAAGGGCATGGTACCTGATACCTGCATTGACATTTTTTTTCGGTCCTGTCAGAGATTAGAGAAACTAGACAAGGAATAGATGTTTTGTTCAAAGTGGTTTGGGAATCCACACCATTGAATTTCCCAAGTGACTGCATTAAAGAATGTTTGGCCCAGGCATGTGGGGCTTCCAGCTGAAGTTTAAATCACCCTTCCATTAGGTAGGTCAGTTTTCCCCAACAACTTAAGTATTAGTTCAATTTTGGTTTTGGTTTTGTCCAGGATCTCATTATGTAGGTCAGAGTAATCTGGAACACACTGTGTAAACCATGCTAGCCTCAAAATCACAGATGATTCTGACTCTGGAGTGCTTAGGTTTAAACACATGTGCTATTACCACTCCTAGTCCCAATAATTGAAGTTTTAGTGAGTCAAGATTTGTAGCAGGACCGGGGAACCTTGTCTCATACAAAGGATTACAGGAATCCAGTTCTTTTTTTTTTTTTTTTATCTATCCAGGCCATAGTTCTTCCATGTTAGTTTTTTCACATGCATGGCCAAAATACACCCTTAGCTACTGGACTCTAGTGTCTACCAGGATGCCGCACATGCACACTGTAGTGAAGTCTGCTTGGCAGTCCAAGAGCCCTGGAAGCACTCATGAGT
This sequence comes from Mus musculus, assembly GCF_000001635.26. Taxonomy (NCBI): domain Eukaryota; kingdom Metazoa; phylum Chordata; class Mammalia; order Rodentia; family Muridae; genus Mus; species Mus musculus. The sequence continues at coordinate 57,736,419 of NC_000087.7, read as the reverse complement.
CAAAGAGTTTCAAAATGAACTCAACTCCTGGAGCTTTGGCATTCTCATAACCCACATATTCATACCCTATCCCCTTGTTAGTCTGGTGTACAGATCCATGTGCTCTCTTTTAGTAATATCTTATTATAAGTGCCTTTTAAGATTGATTTCTGACATAGCTAAGCCTTTGCCAGTGTTCCAATGTCCTAGAAAGTCCTTGAGCTGACCATGGGTTTGGAATTCAATGTTGCCTATTCAGTGACATTCAGAATTGCCTTTGGTATTACACTATCACTTAGAATAAAAGCCAAATCACTCCCACATACAGGAATTTACAATGGTTTAGGCAGTAGATCTGGCTGTGGTTTTAGGGTAATGAGATGGTTAGCTAGAGCCAAACTCCCTAATTAGAAATATGACTTGGGTGTGAAAGCCATTGCCCTAGGAGTGTAAGACCTCACACCTGGCTTCTAAGACTTTAGGTGACCTTAGATAGGGCTGACTTTGTCTCAGTTGTTTTATTGACCAGTTCCTGCCTGTCTTTGTGTTTACATTCCTCTGTTTTGTGTAAGAGCCATTAAGCACCCAGTAACCTCATTTGTACTTTGCCAATGTGTCACCTAACTTCCCTATTTTCTTGTGTATAAAAAGTTTGATGCTCAATTTGACAAATGACATTCAGATAGTACACAATCTCACGTGTTCATCTTTCTGTCATTCGCAGACTCTTTGCCCATCTCGGACTAGTGACTCTTTCCATGCAGAAAGAGGGACCCAGAGGGTCTGTGGCAACAGGACCAAAAACAGATTTCTTGCTATGGGAGCAATGAGAAATGGGCTAATTTTTATTTCCTCATGAAAAGAATGGAAGATCTGGATGTCACTTAATGCATGATAGAAACTCTCTTGACATTTAACACAGACCCTGTGATCGTGCCCTTTCCAATCTGCCAGCCAGTATTCTGTCAGGGGTTTCTTAAGTTAGTGATATTGAAATTAGAATGTTTCCAGGTCCCTAGTTGACAGTCTGATGCAGAAGGCTCCTTTTGAAGGAGCACCATTTTTGCACTTGTAGTGCCAGGTTGTTCATAAGATGTGCTTCCAGTAGGAAATGTAAAAATGGGCTTTAGGGGTACATCTGGCCAGAGTTGAAGGATGTTCACATATATAGTTATCATTTAGCCTGTATGCCCACTCTGAGTGCTACCACTGACTCAATGAAGTTGATCAGCCATAATCTAGGTTTGCAGAGACATATAAAATTATTGACACTGGTTGTCCTAGGTTAGAGAATAGTAACTTTTGGATCATTTGTCCCTGTCCTAAGGGATGGTTCTGGTCGTCTTGTCATTCCACTGTTGGGGAAAACTGCATATCAAAAAATAATGTCTCCCATGTTGGTAGATGGAGTATGTGATTTTTTTTATACTTGAAAAGTGGATGTGACAAATGAAGCTGGGTCCAAGTAAATCCTTATCCCAAATGAGTCAGACAAATACAGTAGATAAACAGAATTAGCAGGCTGGGCCCACAAAGCAGGGGAAGATCAGTCCAAGCAAGTAGTTAAAAAAAAAATCTGTTCATGCTGTAGGCAGCCAGCACCTAAAAGATGGTGCTGGTCTCCGGTACACCATCGCAGTAAACAACACCACTGAGCAGGTGCTAGACCAAATCTGGCACCAACCCCTCCTGAGTGGGTGCATGCAAATTAACATGTCTGCAGACTGACCAACCCTAGCAGGACACATAGCCCTCCCCAGTGCTGGGGTGTATTTAAGCAGTCCTCCCTGGGTTCCTGGGGTTCCTGTAGCATTGAGGCATTCCTGCTCTTAAGCTGTTGAAAAGAATTCAACTGTGTTGAATTCTCTTTACCAGGAAGAGGTAGGCGAAACATCACCCCAGCAATTGTGTTCCTCTTTTCTTGCCTTTGGGAGGGCCTCAGCAAACCTAGTGCTTTCTGAGCTTCCTAAAACTTGGAAGTTTTATTTGCTTCTGAGTTGTAGGATCCTCCATCCTCCTTATAGGAAAAAATGTATGAGAATTTTGCTTCCTATAAAAACCCAGCAATGTTATATGTGTAGTTTTTTTTTATTTTGTTTTGTTTTAATCTCATGTCTGTCCCCAGCTGCAGATAGTTTTTGTTTGAAATTCTAGTGATTCTTGAGAGTGAATAAAAGAAAGAGCTCCTGAGAGGACCTAGGGCAGATGCTGCTCCTGCTGCACCTGCTTTTGTTATCACAGGATTAAATGAGCAATGCTCTTGTCAATGGAGCAAGTTTGTGGATTTATTTGTGTCAAAGGGCACTGATGGACATACATTGTTGCAAGGAGAAAAACAAGTGCATAATTTAGCATTCTTAGTGATTAGGTAAGGTTAGGTTATCTGAATTTATCTGAAGGCCAAGCCAAATGAAATGTTGTTTTGATTCCTTTTTGGGAATACAAAAATCCATGTCTCAAACTAATATTTATAGATTTTGTCAGTTGCTTTTAATTTGTTAGTGTTATGAAATATTACATGGCAAGGGAATACATTTGCTGGACCCATGCATGTTGTGACCTTCAGAAATTACACCACGGAACAGACCTGGTATAAAGGGAATGATTGGGAGAGGGTAGAGGAGTGAGGAAATGGGGGAGGTATAGAGGCATAGAGGCAGAAACAAAACCATTAGGTCAGAAAAATGTGGGGCAAAGAACAGATAGAGGGCTAGCTGAAAACAAAGAGAGAGACAGAGCTATAGAAACAAGAACAATGGGAACAGAGAGGTTGGGCCTAGAACAGAGAGAGGGGGCTAATCAGTCCTTTTATCCTGCCTTGAAGTTAGCAGTTTAGTTTCTTTCAAGAAAGAAATATACTTTCTATGAATTTTGTAAGTTAACAGGAAATATTTTCATCTCTGAGAGCAATGTAAATTTTAAAGTGTTTATAGGAAATTTTTGTGGGACTACTTTCTTAAGAACAATATAAGCCAGGTATGTTGTCACATACCTGTAATAATACCTACATGGAATGCTGAGATCACCTGGAACCTAAACATTCTAGAACTTCTTGGACAATACACAACATACTATGTGCCTATTTCAAAAATGAAATGAAGTGAAATAAAATCAACCCAATGTACCTTCTTTATTTGTATCTCTTACCTTTGGAAACTAATAAGATAATGAATCAAAAAATAAATAAATTTCAATTATCTGTATGAATGAAAACAATTTTAAATGTTAAGAAGGTTAAAAAAATCACTACAGTGATGGGGAGGAAAGAGCCTGGGTGGGAAATGGGACAAGAAGGTGAACATGATCAGGTATTATGTGTGTGGGGAACATAACTGAAGTGCTGAGGAAAAGCAAAAAGAATGGAAACAGGCAACTTTTTGAGGTAGGAGGTGAGAAAACCCTCGGTTATATCAGAGACCTGGGAGGTGAGAGACCCTAAGGACTCAAAGGGAGGGACCTTAGAAGAAATGCCCTACAGTGGGGAGAGGGAACTTGTAGAGTCCTCCTCCAGTGGAGGGACAGGACATCAAGTGGAAAGATTGAGTTACCATCCCACAGTAAAAAGCTCTAACCCAGAATTGTTCCTGTCTGAAAGAACTGCAAGGAAAAAACATGGAGAAAAGCCTAAAGAAAAGGAGATCCAGTGACAAGACCAAATTGTGATAAAGCTCAAGGAGAGGCATCAAGGCCTGACACTATTACTGATGCTATTCTGTGCTCACAAAAAATGGGCTTATCATGACTGCTCTCTGAAAGACCAAACCAGCAGGTGAAAGAGTCAGATGCTCAAATTTATATGCAACAAATAGACAGAAGCTGGGAACCCCTGTGGATGAATTGGGGAAAAGCTGGAAGAAGCTGAGGAAGAGGTCTACCCGGTAGGAGGACCAACAATCTCAAATAACCTGGACCTCCCAGGATGTCTCAGACACTGAGCCAGCAACCAGGCTTCATACACCAGATGATATAAAGCCACCAACACATATACAGAAAAGGACTGCCAGGTCTGGACTCAGTCAGATGAGGTCCATCTAATCCTCAAGGGACTTCAGGCCCCAGGGAGCAGGGAGGTCTGGTGGAGAGGGGACAGGATGGTGGGGACATACTCTTGGAGATGGGGATTGTGGGCTTGGGGCCCTGGGAGCATGGGGGCATATAGGCAGGAGATATGGGGTGTGGAACAGTAAGAGGGGGAACTAGGAGAAGAATAAAATCTCGACTTTAAAAAAAGTATAAGAATAAATTTTAAATAATTCAACTATATTAGTGTGTGGAATTTCAGTCCACGGGACTATATACCATTCACATATTCATTTAGATTTCCTTTGGAAGTTAATATAAAGATGCACTTACACTTAAACAAGAAAATGATTAAAGATATTTAAAAATAAAGAAGTTCTATTTTAACTCTAAAGGTATAACTGCTAGTTAACTTTGTAATCACATCACTGGGATTAACTTCCTTCTCAGAATCATCAGAATAACAAGGATTAAAGAAACTTTAAAACTCTGTTTCATAGGAAACAAAAAAGTTAGAGATTTTTTTATTTGTTTTATATATATACCAGCAAGTGAAAATTTTTCATGCTTCATTTTTCTGAAGATGGGAAAGTAGAAGAGTACTTCAGATTATTCTCCATGATGGCTCTTTCAAACATAGACATTTTTTTTTCTCAGTTCACCATCTACACCAAAAAGCATATCTTAGTTCTTGGTCCCCAAGTTCATCAAAACCTAAAACAGAAAAGTACCTCTTATTAAATAAATTCCCAAGGATACAAATATGAAAGATTCTGTGCAGATGATGTATAGGGTAAAGGTTAAGGTCAGGATTAGGATTAGGGTTAGTGTTAGGGTTATGTTTGATAAAGCAGGATAATTATAGTGTTATTAAAGTATGAGGTACATCTGAGGTCAAATTCCCATTTTATCATTTCATATCTTTAATAATTCATACAAAGCCATTAGGATTTTATGGATAATAGCAGTCATTTCAGTAAGAAATAATTCAAAATAATAAGTAGTTAAAACTTTATGATTATTAAAACATATTTAGATTCCTAAGGTCATTTTATGGACCATGTGCAACATACCTCCATGGACTTCTCATGCATTTCTTTAACTGCTTCCAGGGTCTGATTCTGACTACATTTGGACAGTTTCAATGCTTGTTGTTCTTTTTGACAACTATTCTACAAATGTAAAAGGAAAACATTAGTATAACAATTCTGTTTATTTTTGTTGATACTGACATGCAACATGCATGGCAGTCTAACAATAAAACACTAAATGTATATCTAATACTAAAACATTTATGTGAGCAAAAATAATTCTATATGAAAGTTAAAAGGAATAGTTTTCCAACTGATTTAAAATTTTAACAACTATTTTGACTAAATATATATATATATTTACAATAATATGAAATAACATTATGCTACCAATTGTGGGGTAGGAATTTTTTTTTAATGTGAAAGAGTTTTTCATAATGCACAGACTGGCCTTAGCCTCCCAAGTTCTTATGTTTATAGGCATGCACCATGTATACATGAACTCGGTAAAATCCTAGTCTTGGAAGCTTAGATTGGTTTTCTCTAGATTCCAATCTCAAGCAACATATAGAAGTAGTAACATAAAGTTCTCATTGTATTCTTTAGGGTTGCGCACAACCATGATAATTTGCATTTAAAAAAAAATAAGACAAGCCCTTTACACCTTTTCACCTTGGGCTACTACAATCCTGTTTTGCCCTTTATTCACTGTGATCAATTTTTTACCTCACATTTGCACTCAAATCATCATAATTAAGTAAAATTACCTCTAATTTGCAATGCTTATCTTTAAAAAAAGTGCACCTGCATACATTTGGAGACAAAGGGTTAATATTGGGTTTCATCTTTGATTTCACAGTACTGTTTCAGAGACAGAATCTCACTAAACCTAGAGCTCATCATTTATGCTACACCTGGTGGCTACAAAGATCTGGAGATCTTCTTTTCTCTGAACTAAATCTGAGATTGGTTGTTTTAAAATGCTCACAACCACACCAACTTTTTTTTTGTTGTTGTGGTGGTGGTTTGTTTTTAGTGTTGCTAGTTTGTTGTTGTTTATTTTGTTGTTGGTGGTGGTGGTGTCGGCATTCATCCCAATGCTGGGAATATAAGCTGGGGTCTCCATGCCTACACGGGAGAAAGATTACCAATTAAACCATCTTCCAGCCCTGTAAATCAATCTTATTGGGCCCACATGCAGCATATGACACATTTAGGGATCTTTTCTTCTTTAAAACTTTCCTTCACTCATGGTAGTTTTCTTTCTACCAGTGGTTCTCTTCCTTTACTGGCTCCCTCTCACCAACTGCCATATGCAGAATTACAAATTTTGAAGTACCCTGCTGTTCTGTCTTTAGACTCCTTATTTACAGGGATGATCACTTTCCCTTGAAATGTCATCCAGAGTCCAATGTTTAAAAACTGTCTTCAATTGGAGTATTTATTATTTATCTTTAGTTCCTATCTCTTTCCAGACCTGACTCATAATGGCAGGTTCCTCAATGCCTTCTGAGGCAAGAATGAATTTGCTGTTCCTTTCAAATTGAATACTTTCCAAACTATTAACCAGTAAATAAAATAAAATAGTTAATATGATTATCGTTGTCTCAGATCTTACTTGGAAACCAGGTGATGACTCTACAGGTAGAGTAATGGAGACGTGATCTAAAATTGTTTGCTGATATTCTTCCACAGGAAAATTCTTCCAGGGCTGTTGAGATTGTTTGTTTCCATCCTCTGTTGTTACTAAATCTTTACTAAATTTAGGACTGTAAGAACTGATTTACCAAATTGAGTTGGTTTTTTAATATAAACAACAGAGTCCAGGTGAAACCAATAAATAAGCTTTCTCTCTTCTTTGAACTCTGATATATTGTGGTTTTTTTGTTTTTTTTGTTTTTTTGTTTTTTTTTTTTGTAGTCACTGGTAATTATCTCTTGATCTTTCTGCAAATGTCTGCCTCTTGAAAATTTATGATCTGGTATACCATAAAATGCCTAGTCGTTTTCATTGATATAGTATGCAATCAATAGTTTATATCTCAGTAAGACTAGAACAGAAGCAAGGATAGATAGATAATGGAACTTAATTTAGTTTCATATGCTCAACTCAAGGCTAGTTGTTCCATTCCTACTTAGTAATACTAGGTTAAATATTAAGTTTTTTTTTATGGTACCAACCACTGATTTTTCTTTTTCTTCATTGAATTTCTGTACATCCATATCAGACTTCTGAAATGTAGATATATACTGCTCACAAAATTTGTTGTTGATGTTCTTCCTGTAAAGCACAGTAACAAAAGCAGGCACATTTCATACCAATATGAAAATGAACACTCAAAACAAATTCAATTGAACATTTCATACTATAAAAAGAAAAATAGCAGTATAAAATATCTAATGGGAAATCATTATAGATTTTTCCGCTAACATATTATCAGAGAGGTTTTCATTTATGTTTTAGCTTTTCAAAATTAAAGAAATATAAACACACACAACACACACGTAACACACACACACACACACACACACACACATATATATATATATATATATATATATATATATATACATGTACAAAATTTAATTATATTTCAATGTGGTTTTTTTTTCATTATTTTCTACCAAATATAAGTTCTAATTTATTTTTCATACATTGCCTTAGTAAAGACAGTGCAAAACATGTCAACTAAAATATACAAATTGTCTGCATATGTAATTGTAGTTGTTCCTTTTGAATATTGTTAAACATAATAATCCATAAATTACATTCCTAAGACTATGTGCAAGACTTCTGTATTTCCACAATGAATGTAAATTAAAATTTAAATCTCATTAACATTGACTTAAAGCAGAAAATAAAATTTTCATAGATTTCTATGAATTAGATTTAGTTTGCTTGAAGGCATGATGTTATAGGGTTAACTGTTTAGACAAAATCAAAGCCACACATTTTTACTAAAGAATCAGACATGATATAATTTTTTTTAAACTTCAGCCACATATAATTTTTAAAATGATACACGTTTGACCCTACAAATATAACAACTCTACCTCTCTCGTTCGTTCGTTTTGCAAAATCTTTCTAATTTCTGGTTGCTGCCTTTGAAAGATTCTTTGACATAAGTTTCCATCCATTTTCTCTTTATGTGAAGCGTCTTATAAATGTCATCTATATTAAAAATAAAGAGTCATTTTGAAGAAAAATTAGATGATTCCATGTATTCAAGTAAAAATAGATATAGATAAATTTCATTCAATAATGCTATGGAAACTTAAAATTAAATGATAGATATCACAAACATGCTTCATACTTTAGAATACTTAGGGTTTGGTATGTTCAGATGAAGGATGTTCAACCTGTAAAGTCTACAGAAATGTTCCACAACATAGAAAAATGCAGTCCATGTATTTTGGATAAGAAATATCTAATCTTATCTGAATTTTAATTTCTGTAAGGAAAATAATTTTGAGCTTCAAGAACAGTTTTCAAAAGAACAAATGCACAAAACAAAGGATCAAAAGTATACTTAATTCTTCATAGGGAAACACTTTTAATAAAGGCTAATTCTTTTCCAAATCTAAAAAAGATGATGCAACTGAAAGAACAAACTTGACTGTGGAACTGTTAGACCCATTGTTTAAAATATTCAATTAAAATAAGAGGGCAACCGGTCATATTGGTTCCCATGTTAATCCTAGTATTCTGGAGGAAAATGCAGAGAGATATTTGTGTGTTCCAGGTTAACCTGGTCAACATACTGAGTTCCAGGACAGTCAGAGCTACAAATGAGACCCTGTCAGAATCAAACCTGCGTTTGATTCCTAGCACCTACATAATGTGCACAAATATCTCCAACTCCAGTTCCAGGGGATGTGATGCCCTGTTCTAAATTCTGCATGCACCAGGTACATATGTATATGACTCACAGACATACTTATAGGCAAAATACCTATATAAATAAAAATAGATAAAAATGTTAAAATCTATGTTTAAAACAATGATCTCCAAGTTTTTTTTTAATCAAAATAAAATTATTTCTAAAGTGAATTGGTAATTATATTTCAGAACATATCCTTTAAAAAAACACTTGAAGAAAATTATGGTAGGAACTTTTGATCAGTAACTGCTGCAGTTCATGAAAATTGTAATGCTTCAGAAAATGTTTAGTACCTTTCTAGCATGCACAGTTAGCTTTCAGTAACTAGGATGAAGCTATATTTCGGGGTACATGTTTAATATTCTCACCATACATAGTACTAGACAAAATCAGATTATTAAATGATTATTCTGCCTCCTCTAAATAGAGCAAATCCTTCAGTTGAAAAAAAATAATTTGGTAAAATGGGTAACTTGAAAGAAGCAAAATATTATTTTTTAAAAATATAATATTGTTTCATGGGGGTAGAGATATGGCTCAGCAGTTAAGAGTACTTCCTGTTCTTTGCAAAGGACATAGGTTTGGTGTCTAGCACTCATATGGTGGCTCACAACTATCTGACTCCAGTTCCAGGTATCTGAAATAATCAACTGATATCTGAACAACAGGTACACATGTGGTGCACATATATAACTGTAAGCAAAACACTAATACACATAAATAAGTCCAAAAATAGGTATTAGGAGCATTGTTTAGTAAGCCATGTAAAGATGTTTTTTTTTTGTGTGTATGATCCTAGTATTGGAAGCTTAAGCAGGAGATTTCCAGTGTAAAGACTGCATAGGTTAAATAGGAAAATGCAGGCCAGCCTGAACTACATAATGACACCATATCTCAAAGACAAGTTACTGTCTTCTGAGAAAGCTCACCTAGCATTCAGTTACATATAATTTAAAACAGATACTTTAGAATCTGAGTATCATTCTCTCATTGTTTAGTAAGTTGTCTTCCACTTACAGTTACATAATTCATTTCATAAAAAGAAAAAAAAACAATGAAGGGATTGGAGAGATGATTCAGCAGTTAAGAGCACTGGTTCCCTTCCAGCTTTCTGAGATTGGAGTACCAAAACCCACAAGGTGGCTCACTACCTATAACTTCAGTTTCAGGGGATTCAAGGCCTTCATCTGGCTTCCTCAGGTACAAGACACACTAGTTGTGCACATACACACGTGAAAGAAAAAAAAAACAATAACCATAACATAAAATTTAAAAATAAGTTATAAGGGTTACATTAAAGAATTCAGTTTTGCACTGTGCCATATAAAGAAGGAAGCACAGAAGACTCCTAGAAAAGAAACTGACTTAATATAAAATTAGCACTGGATCAATGAAAATATGTTTCATGTACAGAATTTTGTATACATATCACTTAGCTATGAGTACATGGAACTGTGAAATTGTTTACATCTATTTTTTTTTCCTTTTAAAATTCCTTCAAAGCTGTTACAAAAAAGCCTCAGTAGTCAAGAGGGCCTACTGTGAAAAGAGGAGGTTCACAAAGTACTTTTTTTTTTGTTTTTTTAAGGTAAGTAATGTTACTTCATGCTTATCAAAGGATAATTCATCAAAGATGAACTCACAATTCTGAATATCTATGCTCCAAATACAAGGGCAACCAAATTCATAAAGAAATTTTACTAGAACTCAAAGTACATATTGTACCCCATATAATAATAGTGAGAAACTTCAACACCCCACTCTGAGCAACGCAGAGGTCCTGGAAAAAAAGAAATGAAAAAGAGACACTGTGAAACTAATGAGAAGTTATGAAACAATCGGATTCATCAGATACATATATATGTATCTGTCACACACACACAGACACACACATCCAAACATGCACACATATATTGAAGCAAATTCACACACAGTTCTCACTAGATGAAGAGAAATTATTTGAAAAAAAATCAACAAACCTTCATGATAATAGTCTTGGATAGATTAAGAATTTTAAGCACATACCTAAATATAGAAGCAAACCAGAAGCCAACATCAAATTAAATGGAAAGAAACTTGATGCAATCCCACTAAAATAAGACAAGACAGGACTAGACAAGGCTTCTTACTCTTTCCCTACCAATTCACTATAGTACTACAAGTTCTAGACAGAGCAACTAGAAAACAAAAATTGGTCAAAGGAATAAAAATTGGAAAGGAATAAATCAAAATATCACTATTAGCAGATAATAAAATAGTATACTTAAGTGACCACAAAAATTCCATCAGAGAACCCATAAACCTGAAAAACAACTTCAGCAAAGTGGCTAGATATACAATTAACTCAAACAAAACAGTACCTTTCTTCTACTCAAAAGATAAACAGGATGAAAGGCAATTATGGAAACAACACCTTTCAAAAGTCACAAATTATAGTTCCTTGATGTGACTCAAACCAAGCAGGTGAAAGATTTCTATGACAAGAACTTCAAGTCTCTGAAGAAAGAAACTGAAAAATCTCAGAAGATGGAAAGGTCTCCCATGGTCATAAATTAAGTTAGTAAAAATGGCTGTCTTCCCAAAAGCAATCTACAGATTCCATGCACTCTCCATCAAAATTTAAACTCAATTCTTCGTAGAGACAGAAAGAGCAATATGCAAAACCATTCGGAATATCAAAACTCCAGAATATCCCAAAACTATTCTCAACAATAAAAGAACTTCAGGGGGAATCATCCCTGACCTTAAGCTGTATTATGCAGAAATAGTGATACAAAAATGTATGGTAATGGTACAGAGACAATGCCTTCATGAAATGGAGAGATCTAAAATATATCATCCTGTGTGATCTCAAAGGAAAAAAAAAAACATGGTATGCACTCACTGATAAGTGGATATTATCCTAAAAGCTCAGAATACCCAAAATGTAATTCACAGACCACATGAAGCTGAAGAAGAAGGAAGACAAAAGTGTAGGTGTTTCAGTCCTTCTTAGAATGGGGAACATAATATTCCTGATAGGAAATGTGGAGATCAGGGCAGAGACTTAAGGAATGACCATCCAGATTCTGTCCAACCTTTGGATCCATCCCATATACTGAAACCAGGCACAGTCACTATTGTGGATACCAACAAGTGCTTGCTGATAGGAGCATAATATGACTGTCTCCTGAGAGGCTCTGCCAGGGCTTGGCAAGAACAGAGGCTGATGCTCACAGCCAACAATCAGACTGATCATGGGGTCCCCAGGGGAGCAGTTAGAGGAAGAACTGAAGGAGCTGAAGGGGTTTGCAACCTTACAGGAAGAACAACAATATGAACCGAGCAGACAGACCAGAGCACTCAGGGACTAAGCCACCAAACAAAGAGGGGCACCCATGACTCTAGCGGCATATAGAGCAGAGGATGGTATTGTCAGACATCAGTGGGAGGAGAGGTCCTTGGTCCTGTGAAAGCTCCATGCCCCAGTGTAGGCAAATGCCAGGGTAGGGAGGTGGAGTATGTGGGTGAGGGAACAGGCTCATAGAAACAAAGCAAGTGTCAAATGGAATAGGGATTTCCTGGGATTAAACCAGGAAATGGCTGATATTTGAAATGTAAATAAATACACACACACTCACACACACACACACACACACACACACACACACACACACACACAGACACACATACACACACACACACACACACACACACAGATGGCTTTAACTGTGTCTTCAGGTGGGTTTACATCTAATCACAGGATGATCTAAATTTTTCCCATTCCTGCTAGTTTTTTGATAAATTAGAGTAAATGTGTCTGCATCTCAATCTCCAAATAAAATCATAGTTGCTCTTATCACAACCAAGCTCCTCAACCTTTTTCATCACAATACAAATCTAAGACAAATCTTAAATATAAAATTCTTCCTGGCTGGACAAATATTTTACTGCTACAGCAAGAAGCTCTGGTTTCAATCTTCAGGAATGAAAAATAAAAACCCCCAAAATTTAGATATAAAAAATAAAGAAGGCATGATTCCTCGGGCCCCATTACATTTCTGAGGCTGAGGACTTCAGGTACAAGGCCAGTCCAGGCTGCAATTGAGGTTTCAGACAATCCTGAGATATAGAGCTAGAGGTTACTTTCCTAAACCAAAACAACAAATAAATAAAGACAGCCTGGTCTGAATTATGTCTGAATTCCCAGCACTTCTGAGGCTGAGAGAAGCCTCTAGTATTTGAGGCAGTTTGGAACATATATATAGAAATTTCGGCAATGTGGAATTTTCACAACACGTTAAAATGTAGACTGGTCTTCCGTTTCTTTTTAATAAATTCCTGGTGGGAAGCAGTTGCACAGAAGAGGGTTTTGTCTGTTTCATCCACTAAGTGAAGTCCAGTTTACTCACACCTCACATCCCCAGTCCCCAAGAATACTTTCAGGGTCTCCATTTCCTTGGCCTTCCTGATTTCTGCTAGGAGCTAGTCTGTTCAAACTCTTGCACTTACAGTGAAGTTCTCAGTTTTTCTCAGCAGAGGCCTAAGTGGGAAAGGTCGATTGTGAACCTGGAAGTAGCAACTTCCTGAGTCCAGTGAGGGTCACCTAATCTCATTACTCCTGAAGAAACACCTCCAAAACTCCACCTTCATCCCCACCCAGACCCCTAGCTGAACCAGGATTAACCAACAGACAATTGACTACCTCCACTGAGACTTCATCCTACCATGATTCCTCAAGAATTTTGCTTCCTCAAGAACTCTTTGTAGCCACCATACTGGGTAACAGGGTTTGAACAGCAGGAAAATAATCTCAGCCAAGCCCATTGCTGATTGGCTGTGTTTGCACATGAGTACTAAGGGTAAGAGAGGCTCTTTCAGTCATCTGTGATTAAAGCTTCAAAAAGCGGGTAGTATTTTAACTTCCACTACTACCCAGAGGCTTTCCATTTTCTAAGTTTGCAATACTAACTTGAAAGTTAAAATAAAATGAACTCCAAAGACGACTCTCCTACTTTGTTTCAGATGAAGGGACTGTTCTGTGTAACTCTAAATTGTTTTTTTTTTTGTTTGTTTGTTTTGTTTTTTTGTTTCTTTTTTTTGGTTTTTTTTTTTTAAACTAAAGTGTTTTTGCATGTTTGTATTTATATAACATGTATGACTAGTTCCCCTAGAAACTAGAATAGGATGCCAAAATCCCTGGATCTAGAATTAAAAATGATTTTGAGAATTATGTGGGTTCTAGGAACTAAACCTTGGTTCTGTACAAAAGCAACAAGTGTTCTTAATTTCTAAGCCATCTTTCCATTCCTATCCTGTGTGTGTTTTAAGGTGTGCTGGACCATTTCTCACGATAGATGTTTAATTTTACTATATAATGGAGAGTATAAAAAATGACTTTGTTAATGTTGTCTATTTCCAGAAACAGAAAAACAAACAAACAAACAAACAAAACAGCAACAAAAAAACCATAATTTTAATGGATTGTGTAAATCATAAATAGTTTCAGGATAAAAATGGAGTGTATACATTTCAGTATATGGGTGCATAAGGAGGCCAGATATAGACATCTGTTTTATTCTCAATTATATTCCAAATTTCTTTTTCATTTTCAGTTTTTTTTTTCAAGTCAGGGTTTATCTGTATAGCTCTGGTTAACCAGGAACTCACCCTGTATACCAGGGTGGCATCAAAATCAAAAATCTCCCTGCCTCTGCCTCCCAACGTCTGGGATTAAGGCATGTGCCACCACTGACTGACCCAACTTAAAACTTGAGATAGGTTCTCTCTGAATATGCAGCTAACCAATGCCACTACCTCGGCTAGCCAGCAAGCTGTCTCCACCTACTCAGCACTGGTTGGCAGCCTGCATTTTAGAAGTGGATTCTAGGCCCCCACTTTTATTTTCAAGAAAAACATTTTACTAAAACAGCCATCTCTCTAGCCACTCTTCAAGGTTTGTTCTGTTGCTATAGACACTGCAATTTTTTGTTTGTTTGTTTTTTGTTTGTTTGGTTTCTTTTTCTATTTCTCTAATCATGCCTAAGTTTAGGCTCCTAAAATGCTTAGTGGTGGTTTTGCTTGTTTCCTTACAACAGCAAATTGGTTTTCTTGCTCACTTTACAATTTGCAGCTAATTTGGCACACTGGACGAACTGACATTTCATTTACTAGTCTTATTGCTGTGTTTTGTTTCTTTGGTGCTTTTTTTTTTTTTTTTTTTTTTTTTAATTTGCTGGGTTTGTTTTTTTTTGCTGGTTTTTTGTTTTTGTTTTTGTTTTCACCACTGAAGATGAAATTTATAACTTTTAATGGTGCTTTACCACTGAGCTACATCTTTAGTTAATCTTTAGTTTTGAATGTTGGATGAGAAGTTATCTGTGTGTATTTTTTAAAGAAAACTATAATTTCTGTGAAGCCTACAATTATCCCCCTATGCTATAGGTTCTATAGAGATCTGTTTCCCTCGTTTGGCCTCTTCAAAAACAGGGAAATATTTCTAAAACACATACCTCCAGATTTATCCAACATACTGACTACTTCATGTCTGTGAAGACAGAACAATAAAAAATTAAAGCAAGAAATATAGTAGACTGGTAGGCCATTTTTTTTTACCACACACAAAACTTTACACAGAACCTTCTTTAATTTTTTATAATAAATATATAATGTTTGGTTTGGAACAAATGTCATATGCATATAAAATATATGGTGGACTACCAACTTGAACTTGGATTATTTACTTTTAACAATTCATACGTTTACACCCCACAAGGAGTTTATTCATAACTCTCCCACAATTGCCAAGACCCTTTTTTCCCCCAGATAGTCCCCTACTTATTTTTATGATGTTTCTCCTTTTCTTTGAGTGTGTCAAAGATCACATGCAGGTGGTCCTATTGTATGAGTTCCTATGTGTTTGTGATCACAAAGTCTAAAGGATCCCAAGCTGGGCTTGAACTTAACATATATCAGCATCTGACATTGAAATGCTGATCTTCCTGAATCTAGTTTTCCAGTGAAGGTAACACAAACACTACTTTTGAAGTACTCTATTGAACTGGCAAAAAAAAAAAAAAAGAAAGAAAAAAAAAGAGAAAAAAAGAAAAAGAATTAAAAATATTACCCCATGTCTTCATCTCCTTTTACTTGAGGCGATATATTTTCATCTTTACCAATTGCTGGATTATTTACTGTATTGACAATAGAAAATGTAAACATTTGAAAGTATGCAATATTAGTAATAGTTAATAAAGTACTATCAATTTGAATTTCTTTGGAAAAACTGCCCATTTTGAGTTTTTGAAACAGATTTTAAAAATTAAGTAAAATTAAGTACATCCAGGAAATCTAGGACACAAGGAGAAGAAAAAACATAAGGATAACAGGTATAGATGAGAAGTAAGATTTCCAAATTATAGGGCCAGTGAATATCTTCAACAAAACTATAAAAGAAACCTTTCCTAACCTAATGAAAGAGATGTCCATGAACATACAAGAAGCATGCAGAACTCCAAATAGTTTGGACCAGAAAAACAACAACAAAAACAAAAATCCCTGCCATCATATATTAATCAAAGCACCAAATGAACAAAACAAAGAAAGAATATTAAAAGCAGTAAGGTAAAATGGTCAAGTAACATATACAGGAATTCCTATCAGAATTACACCTAACTTCTCCCCAGAGACTATGAAAGCCATAAGATCCACGGTAGATATCATACAGACACTAAGAGAGCAGAAATAAGAGCCAAAGCTATAATATGCAGTAAAACTATTTTACCATAGATTGAGAAAACAAGGTATTCCGTGAAAAAACAATATTTACACAATATCTTTGAACAAACCAAACCCTTCAAGGGATAATAAAGGGAAAACTCCAATATAAGGAGGGAAATCACATGCTAGCAAAAGCAAGATATTAATCTTGAAGTAAACCTAAAAGAAGATAGCTACATGAACAAAATTCCAACAAAAATAACAGGAAGAAACAAAGACTTTGTCTTAGTATCTCTTAATATCACCATATTCTATTCACCAATTAGAAAGAAATAGACAAACAGACTGGATGTGTAAGCAAGACCCAGCATACCAGAAACAAACCTCAGGGACAAAGACAGACATTTCCTCACAGTAAAAGGCTGGAAAACAATTTTCTAAGCAAATGTTCCAAAGAAACAAATTTGGAGTAGCCATTCTAATATCAAATAAATTTGACTTTCAACCCAATGTTATCAAAAAAGACAAGGAGTGACACTTCATATTCATCAAAGTTAAAATTTACCAAGATGAATTTTCAATTCTAAACATTTATAGTCCAAATGCAATGGCATCCATATTCATATAAGAAACTTTAGTACAGCTCAAAATGCACATTGCACCACACACAATAATAGCAGAAGACTTCAACAACCCTCCTCATCAATGGAAAGATCCTGGAAAGAAAAATTAAAAAAAGACACAGTTAAACTAACAGAAGTTATGAAACAAATACATTAGTTGATATCTATAGAACATTTTATTCTAGAACAAAAATTGTCCATTCTGCTCAGCACCTCATGACGCCTTCTCCAAAATTAACAATATAATCAGTCACAAAACATGCCTCAACAGATATAAAAATATCCAAATAATCTCATACATCCTATCTAATCACCAAGGACTAAGGCTGATCTGAAATAATAATATAAATAATTGAAAACCCATGTACACGTAGAAGGTGAACAAAAATCCAGTCAGTTATAAATCAGGTAGGGAAGAAATAAAAAAAAATAAATGTAAGACTTTTTAGAGTTTAAAAAAAAATGAAGTTACTACATACCGAAAGTTGTGGAACACAACTAAAGCAGTGTTAAAGGGAATCTCATAGCTCTGAATGCCTCTAAATAGAAACTGGAGAGAAGATACAGTAGTAGGTTGACAGAACACCTAAAACCCCTTGAATAACAGGAAGGAAATTCACCCAAGAGGAGTTGAAGGCAGGAACTAATCACACTCAGGGCTGAAATCAAACAAGTGGAAACAAAGGAACTATAACATAAAATCAAACAAACTAGGAGCTGGACCTTTGAGAAAGTCAACAAGATAGATAAAACATAAGCCAGACTAATTACAGGGCACAGGGAAAATATCAACATTAACAAAACCAGTAATGAAAAGGGAGACATAACAACACATACTTAGTAAATCCAAAAAAATCATCAGATCCTACTATATAAGCCTGTAACTTAGCAAAAGTGGAAAATCTGGATGAATTGGACAATTATCTAGACAGATGTCAGGTACTAAATTTCAATCAGGTTGAGATAAAACCTGTAAACTCTCCCATAATCCCCAAAAAAATAGAAGCAGTCATTAAGAGCTCCCCCCTCAAAAAAAAAAAAAAAAAAAAAAAAAAGCCCCGTATCTGATGGGTTTAGTACAGATTTCTATCAGGCTTTCAATGAAACACCAATACCAACAATCTTCAATCTATTATGCAAAAACAAAAGAAAATGAACACTACTTAATTTGTTCTATGAAGCCACATATACTCTTATACCTAAACCATACAAAAACCCAATGAAGACAGGATACTTCAGACCAATTTAACTTATAAATATTGATGCAAAAATACTCAATAACATCCTGTTAAACAAAATCCAAGAACACATCAAAATGATCATCCTTCATGATCAAGCGGCTTCATCCCAGGGATACAGGAATGGTTCAATATATGGGAATCCATCAATGTAATCCAATATGTAAAGAATCTCAAGGAAAAAAACACAGTATTATCTCATTAGACGCTGAGGAATCATTTAAAAAAAATCAACACACCTTCATGATGAAGTCTTGGATAGATTCAGAAAGCAAGGCCCATAACTAAACATAGTAGCAAACCAGGATCCAACATCAAAATAAATGGAGAGAAACTCGATGCAATCCCACTAATATATGACAAGGCTTCCCACTCTCTCCCTACCTATTCACTATAGTACTAGAAGCTCTAGCCAGATTAAATAGACAACAAAAAGAGGTCAAAAAGTTAAAAATTGGAAAAGAACAAATGAAAATATCACTATTAATAGGTAATAAGATAGTATATTTAGTGACCCCAAAAAAATCCTCTAAAGAACCCTTAAGCCTGAGAAACAACTTTAGCAAAGTGATTGGATATACAATTAACTCAAATAGATCAGTAGCCTTCCTCTACTCAAAGGATAAACAGGCTGAAAAGGAAGTTATGGAAGCAACACTCTTCACAATAGTCTCATATTTTAATACCTTGGTGTGACACGAAAAAAGCAAGTCAAAGTTCTGTAGGACAAGAACTTCATGTCTCTGAAGATAGAATTGAAATTCTCAGAAGATGGAAAGATCTCCCATGGCCATAGATTGGTGTCCCAAATAATTTAGTAAAAATGTCTATCTTGCCATAAGTAAGCTCTGATTCCATGCCCTCTCCATCAATATTCAAACTTAAATCTTTATAAAGATAGAAAGAGCAATATGCAAAATAATTTGGAATAACGAAAATCCAGGATATTGTAAAACTATTCACAACAATAAAAGAACTTCAGGGGGAATCATCCCTGACCTCAAGCTGTATTATAGAGAAATAGTGATAAAAATGTATAGTGACCATAAAGAAAAAATGACTTCAGGAAGTTCACACGCAAACGGATATGTCTAAAGTATATCATCCTGTATGAGGTAACACAATCCCAAAGGAAAAAATATGGTATGCACTCACTGATAAGTGGATATTATCCTAAAAGTTCAGAATACCCAAAATGTAATTCACAGACCACATAAACCTTAAGAAGGAAGAAAAAAGTGTGCATGTTTCCGTCCTTCTCAGAATGGGGAACAAAATACTACTGGGAGGAAATATGGAGACAAAGTGCAGGGCAGAGACTGAAGGAACGACCATTCAGAATCTGCCCCACCTGTGGATCCATCCCGTATATAAACACCAGACCCTGTCACTATTGCGGATACCAACAAATGATTGCTGAAAGGAGTCTAATAAGGCTGTGTCCTTAGGGGCTCTGCCAGAGGTTGGCAAAAACAGAGGCTCATGCTCACAGCCAACAATCAGACTGATTATGGGGTCCACAGTGGAGGAGTTAGAGGAAGGACTGAAGGAGCTGAAGGGGTTTGTAATCTTACAGGAAGAACAATAATATGAACCAAGCAGACCGCCCCCCTCCCCCCAGAGCACTCAGGGACGAAGCCAGCAAACAAAGAGGGGGACCATGGCTCCAGCTAAATACATAGCAGAGGATGTCCTTGTCAAACATCAGTGAGAGGAGAGGTCCTTGGTCATGTGAAGTTTGGTGTCCCAGTGTAGGCAAATACCAGAGCAGGGACATGGGTGTTGGTGGGTGGGGGAACATGCTCATAGAAGCAGAGGGAGGGTGGAATGGTAAAGGGAATTTCTGGGGTGAAACCAGGAAATGACTAATATTTGAAATGTAAATAAACACACACACACACACACACACACACACACACACATAATATGATGGCTTTAACTGTGACTTCAAGTGGGTTTATATGCAATCACAGGATGATCTAAATTTTGGTCCCATTGTTGCTAGGGTTTTGATAAATTAGAGTAAATGTGTTTGCATATCAATCTCCAAATGAAATCATGGTTGCTTTTATCATAACCAAGCTCCTCAATTTTTTTCATCATAATACAAATCTAAAGCAGATCTAAAATATAAAGTTTTTCTGGCTGGACAAATATTTTACTGCTACAGCAAGAAGCTCTGGTTTCAATCTTCAACAAGGAAAAAAGGAATAAAAAACAAACAAACAAACAAACAAACAAACAAAAATTTAAATATAAAAAATAAAGAACACATATTTCCTCAGGCCCAGGTACATTTGTAAGGCTGGGGACTTCAGTTTCAAGGCCAGTCAAAGCTGCAGGTGAGGTTTCAGACAATCCTGAGATATAGAGTTAGAGCTTACTGTCCTAAACCAAAACAACAAATAAATAACAACAACCTGGCCTGAATTATGTCTGAAGTCCCAGCACTTCTGAGGCTGAGAGGAGCCTCTGTATTTTGAGGCAATTGGAGCCTATACATAGAAATTTCGGGAATCTGCCATTTTAACAACAGGTAGAGGTAAATGAAGACTGGTTTTCAGTTCGTTTTTAATGAATTCCTGGCAGGCAGCAGCAGCTAAAAGAAGGTTTTAGTCTGTTGGCTCCACTAACTGACTTCCAATTTACTCACTCCTCACCTCCCCAAGCCCCAAGAAGACTTCCAGGGTCTCCAATTCCCTGGCCTTCCTGCTTTCTGTTAGAAGATAATTCTGTTCAAACCCCTGCCCTTAGCGAAGTTCTCTGTTTTTCTCAGCAGAGAACTAAGTGGGAAAAGTTGATTGTGAGCCTGGAAGCAGTACCTTCCTGAGTCCAGTGAGGGTCACCTCCTCTCCTTACTCCTAAAGTAACACCTCCACCCCTCCACCTTCTTCCCCACACAGGCCCCCAGCTCAAACAGTATTAATCATCTTTCAACAGACAATTGACTACCTCTACTGAGACTTCTCCCTACCATGCTTCCTCAAGAACCTTGCTTCCACAAGAACTCGGCTTGATGACTACCACAAAGCATACTGGGTAACAGGGTTTGGATAGCGGGAAAACAATCTCAGCCAAGGCCCTTGCTGATTGGCAGTGTTTGCACATGTGTACTAAGGGTGAGAAAGGCTCAATCAGTCGTCTGTCATTGAAGAGCAAAAAGGAGGTAGTATTTTAGCTGCCACTACTACCCAGAGGCTTTCCATTTTCCAAGTTTACAATACTAACTTGAAAGCTAAAATAAAACGGACCCCAAACAAGACTCTCCTACTTTGTTTCAGATGAAGGTGCTGTTGTTTGTAATTTTCAATTGTTTTATTTATTTAAGTAATTTGTTTTTGCATGTTTGTGTTTATAAACATGCATGTGTGGTGCACATAGAAACTAGAAGAGAATTCCAAAACCCATGGATATAGAATTAAAAATGGTTTTGAGCCATTGTGTGGGTCCTAGGAACTAAAACTTGGTTCTGTCCAAGAACAACAAGTGCTCTTAATTTCTAAGCCATCTTTCCATCCCTGTCCTTTGTGTCTTTTAAGGTGTGCTGATCATTTTTCTTGAAAGATGTTTATTTGTACTATACAGTGGAGATTACAAAATTATAACACTTTCTTAATATTGACAATTTGCTCATAGAGAAAAAACAAAAAGACAAAAACCATCATTTTAATGGATTGTGTAAATCAGATAAAGAGTATTGTAAAAAACTGATGCATATACATTCCAGTATAAGTATGCATAAGAGGGCGACAAATAGACATTTGCTGCATTCTCAATCACATTCCAACTTCCTTTTTTTTTTTTTTTTTTTTTTTTTTTTTTTTTTTTTCAAGGCAGGGTTGTAGTCCTGGACCTCACCCTGGTTACCAACTGCTGGGATTATGGCATGAACCACCTCTGACTGCCCAAATTTAAAACATGAGACAGGTTCTCTCTGAATCTGCAGCTCACCAATGCCACTAGCCTGGCTAGCCAGCAAGCTGTCTCCAACTACTTTTCACTGGGTTGCAGCCTGCATTTTTAAAGCCGATTTAAGACCCCCTCCTTAATTTATATACTTTCAAATAAAGCACATTACCAAAACAGCCATCTCTCTAGCCCCTCTGAGAGGTTTGTTCTCTTGTGGTAGCCACTGTATATTTTTTTTTCTTCTCTAATCATGCCTAAGTTTAGGCTCCTAAAATGCTTATTGCTGGTTTTGCTTGTTTCCTTACAAGAGCAAACTGGGTTTCTTGCTCATTTTACAATTTGCAGTTAATTTGGCAAACTGGACAACCTAACATTTCATTTGCAAGACTTATAACTGTGTTTTGCTTGTTTGGTAGGATTTTTGTTAATTTGGTGCATTTGTTGGTTTGTTTGGGGTTTTTATTGTTATTGTTTTGTTTTGTTTCTTTGTTTGTTTTTGTTTGTTTATTTTTGCCACTGAAGATGAAACTCATCACTTTTAAATGGTGATTTACCACTGAGCTACATCTTCAGCTAATCTTGCATTCTGAATGTTTGCTGAGAAGTTATCTCATATGTGTTTTAAAGGAAACTACAATTACTGTGAACCCAAAATTATCCCCTTATGCTATACAGTCTAGAAATCTGATGCCCTCTTCTGACCTCTTTAAAAAACAGGCAAATACCTCCAAAAACACATACCTTCAGATTTATCCAACATACTGTCTACTTCATCTCTGTGAAGAAAGGAAAATAAAAAATTAATGCAAGAAATATAGTGGACTGGTAGGCATTTTTCTTACCCACACAAAACTTTAAAAAGAACTTTCTTTTAATTATTTATAATAAATATATAATGTTTGGTTAAGAACAAATGTCATATATATATATATATACATATATATATATACATATGTATATGTATGTGTATATATATATATGTATGTATGTGTATATATATATATATATGTGTGTGTGTATATATTACATGGTGGAGTATCAAAGTGATCTTGTATTCTTTACTTTTACCAATTCATACATTTACACCCACAGTAGTTTATTCATTACTCTCCCACTCTTGCTGAGACCCTTCTTCTTGCCAGATGGTCCCCCTCTTATTTTCATGATTTTTCTCCTTTTCTTTGTGTGTATATCTTGGAAGATCTCAGGCAGGTGGTCATATTATACTAGTTGCTATGTGTTTGTTATCACAAGGTCTGAAGGACCTCAAGCTGGGCTTGAACTCAACATATAGCAGTGTCTGATTTGTATTGCTATCTTCCTGAATCTACTTCTCCAGTGAAGGTAATACAAACACTACTTATGAAGTAATCTATTGAGCTGGCAAAAAATGTTGAAAATGTTACCCCATATCTTCATCTGCTTCTGCTTGAGGCGATATATTCTCATTTTTATCAAATGCTGGGCTCTTTACTGTATTAACAATAGAAAACAGAAACATTTGAAAGGATTCTATATAAGTAATAGTTAATAAAGTACTATCGATTTGAATTTATCTGGAAAAACTCTCCATGTAAATTTTTGGAAGAGATTTTAGAAAGGAAATATTTACACCGAGAAAATCCAGGACACAAGGAGATGACAAAACTTAAGGATAATAGGTATCAATGACAAGTAAGTTTTTCAAATTTAGGGACAGTGAATATATTCAACAAAATTATAGAAGAAAACTTCCCTAACCTAAAGAAAGAGTTGCCTATGAATATACAAGTAGCCTACAAAACTCCAAATAGTTTGGACCACAAGAGAAATTTCTTCCATCATATAGAAATCAAAACTCCAAATGCATAATAAAAAAAAAAGAAAAGAAAAAGAAGAATATTAAAAGCACTAAAGGAAAATGGTCAAGTGACTTATAAAGGAAATCCTATCAAAACTATACCTAACTTATCCCCAGAGATTATGAAAGCCATAATATCCAGGGCAGATGTCATACAGACCCTAAGGGAAAAGAAATGCCAGACAAGGCTACTAGACACATCAAAAAATTTTACAATAGATTGAGAAAACAAGGTATTCTGTGAAAAAAAAAACGATATCTACACAATATGCTCGAACAAATCCAGCCCATCAAGTGGGTAATAATGGGAAAACTCCAATATAAGGAGGGAAATTACACTCTAGAAAAACCAAGAAATTGATCTTGAAGCAAACCTAAAAGAAGAAAGCTACATGAATCACATTCCAACTCTAACAACAAAAATAACAGGAAGCAACAACTACTTTTCCTTAATATCTCATAATATCAGCGGACACAATTCACCAATAAAAAGACATAGAATAACAGACAGGATGTGTAAGCAAGACCAAGCATACTAGAAACAAATCTCAGGGACAAATACAGATATTACCTTAGAGTAAAAGGCTGGAAAACAATTATCCAAAAAAATGTTACAAAGAAACAAGTTGGAGTAGCCATTCTAATATCAAATAAATTCGACTTTCAACCCAAAGTTATCAAAAAAAAAAAAAGAGGAGGGACACTTCATATTCATCAATGTTAAAATTTGCCAAAATGAATTCCCAATTCTGAACATTTATACGCCAAATGCAATGTCATCCACACTCATAAAAGAAACTTTAGTAAAGCTCAAAAACACACATGAATAGAGCATTAAAAGAAACCTTGACTAAATTGGTTTTAGAGACCTGCAGAAAAGATTATGCAGCTCTTTTTCCCTTCACCTTGTTCTGAGTATGGAACACCACAGGAAAATTTAAACTTACACCATTCGAACTCCTCAACAGGGGACCCCCCCCTTTAACAGAAGCAGGTGGAATGTTTGACCCTCATGTTTCTTTTTCAGAACTCCCACTAGCTCACTTGAAGGACCTACAACTGGTCAGAAAAGATGCCTTGGAAATGTTGAAACACAATAAAAAACTTAAACAAAAACAAAAAAACAAAAAAACATACGAACCAGAAACCATCTTGGTGCCACATTAATTTCAAACAGGAGTACCTGTCCTGGTCTGGTGCCACCATTCTGGCAAACTTGAACTCAGATCAAAAGGACTTTCCCTGATGATTCTCACAAGCCCTGCTGCCACACCTCCAGCATGTGCCCAGTTCTGGCATCCAGCCTGCCATGGCCCACTGGCCTGGCACTGCTCACACACAGTGGGCACTGCACAGGAACCTCCCTCCCTCCCTCCTCCCAATGGCAAGAGGCTCTTTTGTCTCATTCAATGGGCTTCTGAGGTTCTCAATCTTACATATCCTAAAGCTGTGACCTCATGTTGGCTTTGTTTGGCAGCTGGGCCAGAGATTTAATTTTCTAACTTATAAGATCAGAACTATGTACTAGAAGGAGTGGGAAATGTGAGACCACAACTTAGAGCGTTTCTCCCTGGAAGGTAAAGCACCTGGACATTCTCCAAGATTGTTTTCCCTGATTTATAAAATTACAGCCAGAAAGAGACTCTATGTTCTCTACAGCCACCAAAAATCCTTTTGGTTTCTGAGCCTTACAGCTAGAGATTCAAAATTGGAGTTTTGACAAGGACATCTGGGCAGAGAAGAACACTCCTCCCATCTCTTCCCAACTCCTCCAAACTCTCCTCCCAACTCATCCCAATTCCTCAGCTAGCTAATAAAAACCTTCTTCTGTCACATCTCAGAGTCATACGCCCCTGCCCTGCACAGTGGAAGGAGTTTGTCCTTAGCTAGCTGATAATAAAACCTCTTGCAGTTTGCATCAGGTGTCGATTTCTCTCAAGTCATTGGGGTGCTGGCCAGCTCATCCCGGGACTTTACTGGACTTGAGAGGAGGTCCATCTTCGGGGTCTTACACATGGAGACCTAATACCAAAACTCTTCAAACTAATATGCAAAATCAAAAGAGAAGGAACACTATTGAATTTGTTCTATGAAGCCAGATTACAATTATATTCAAACCATAAAAAAACACAATGAAGAAAGGAAACTTCAGACCATTTTCCCTTATGAATTTCGAAGCAAAAATACTCAATAAAATCACTGCAAACCAAATAAAAGAATACATCAAAACGATCATCCATCATGGTCAAGTAGACTTCATCCCTGTAATGCAGGGATGGTTTAATATATGGAAATTTGTCAACTTAATCCACTATAGAAACAAACTCAAAGACGAAAACAACATGATCACCTCATTAGATGCTAAGAAAGCATTTGACAAAACACAACACCCATTCATAATAAAAGTCCAGGAAAGGTCAGGAATTCAAGGCCCATATCTAAACATAAAAAAAAAAAAAATACAATAGACAGCAAACGAGTAGGAAACATTAAACTAAATGAAACAATCTCATTAAAATCAGGGACTAGACAAGGCTGCCCACTTTCTTCATACCTATTGAATATAGTAGTTGAAGTCCTAACTAGAGCAATTAGACAACAAAAGGAAAACAAATGAATACAAATTGGAAAGGAAGAAGTCAAAATATCACTATTTCCAGAATATATGATAGCATGTATCAGTGACCCAAAAATGCACCAGAGAAATCATAACCATATATATGACTTCAGTGCAGTAGGTGAATATAAAATTAACTCAAACATATCAGTGGCCTTTCTCTACTCAAAGGAAAAAGAGGATGAGAAAGAAATTTGGGAAAACTCACCCTTCACAATACTCACAAATAATATAAAATAGCTTGGTGTGACTCTAACTTAGAAAGTGAAAGATATATATGATAAAAACTTCATGTCTCTGAAGAAAGAAATGAAACAAGATCTCAGAACATGGAAAGAACTCCCATGCTCATGGATTGGAAGGATTAATATAGTAAAAATGGCTGTTCTGCCAAAAGTAGTTTATAGATTCAATATAATCCCCATCAAAATTCCAACTCAATTCTTTACTGAGTTAGAAAGGGCAATTTACAAATTCTCCTGGAATTTGAAAAAAACAAACAAGCAACAACAACAACAAAAAACCAACAACAACAACAACAACAACAAACAAAAACCTGGTATAGGAAAAACTATTCCCAACAATAAAAGAACCTCTTGTGGAATCACCATGCCTGACCTCAAAGTGCACTACAAAGCAATTGTGATAAACACTACATGGTACAGGTATAGTGGTAGACAGGTAGATAAATGAAATAGAACTGAAGTCAGAGAAATAAACCTTTAGTCACTTGATCTTTGACAAAGGAGCTAAAACCATCTAGTGGAAAGGAGACAGCATTTTCAACAAATGGTGTTGGTTCAATTGGCAGTTAGCATGTAGGAGAATGTAAATTGATCTATTCTCATCCCCTGTGCAATGCTCAAGTCTAAGTCGATCAAGGGACTGCACATAAAACCAGAGACACTGAAACTTATAGAGGAGAAAGTGGGGAATAGCCTGGAATACATGGGCAAAGGGGGGGATATTCTTGAAAAAAAATACTACCAATGTCTTGTGCTATAAGATTAAAAATGGACAAATGGGACCTCATAAAACTGATAAGGTTATACCCAGAAGTTCAAACTTGTAATAAGGAAACATGCTTCACTTTGTCCATAGCAGCCTTTTGTATAATAACAAGAAGCTGAAATGAACCCAGATGACTCTCTTTAGAGGAATGTATATAGAAAATATGGCACATTTACTTAATGAATTACTACACAGCTATTAAAAACAATGAATTCATGAAATTTTTATACAAATGGATGGATCTGGATGATATCTTCCTAAGAGAGTTAACCCAATCACAAAAAACACACATGATATTCACACATTGATGAGTGGATATTATCCCTGAAGCTCAGAATAACCAAGGTAAAATGTGCAAAACCCATGAAACTGAAGAAGGAAGACCAAAGTGTGGATATGCCGTTCCTTCTTAGAATGGGGAACCAAATAATCATGGAGGGAGTTACAGAGACAAAGATTGGAGCTGAGAATAAAAGAATACAGAGACTGCCTCACTTGGGGATCCATCACATATACAACCACCAAATCTACTGAAGATGCCAACAAGGGATTGGGTGCAGGAGAATGATATAGTTGTCTCCTGAGAGGATCTGCTAATGCCTGACAAATAAAAAAGTGGATGTTCACAGACATCCTTTGGACTTAGCACAGGGTCCCCAATTATGGAGCTGGAGAAAATACCTAAGGAGCTTAAGGATTTTGCAGGCCCCTAGAAGAAAAAACAACATGAACTAACAAGTACCCCACAATTCCATGGGATTAAACCACCAATCAATGAAAACAAATAATGGGATATATGATTCCAGCTTCTTATGTAGCAGAGGATGGACTAGTCAGGCATCAATGGGAGGAGAGACACTTGTTCCTGTAAAGATCCTATGCCCCAGTATGGGGGAATACCTGGGTTAGGAATTGGTAGATGATGTGTTGGGGAGATGGGGGAGAGGGGAGAGGACAGGAGATTTTTTGGAGTGGAAACTAGAAACGGGGATAATATTTGAAATGTAAATAAGGAAAAGTTATAATAGAAAAAGAAAGGAAATAATTTATTTGCAAGTTTTATGAAATAAATTCATGTTTGGCAAACATATTATACGAACAATGTTCATGTCTTTTCTTGAGGTGAAATCAAGAAAGTTCTTCTCTCTCAACATATGCTGATATAGTTCCAAGAGTAGGTTTATGTGCTGCAAAACCTTGTATATAGGAATACAGAGATATAGGTAAAATTAGAAATGAAGTATATGTAAACTCTTAACAAAGACTTCTTCCATTTCAGGTGACTAGGTAAAGTCTAATGAACTGCAGGACACAATTAATACTGGAAATGCGATACCTTCCAAAAGAGCCTCCTCTGAAACTTTTATGTCATCGTCCTCATCATCAAAGTCCAAAAGTAATAAGTAACCTTCCTTTGGTATCACCTTCAATTTCTTAAGAGCCATTCTTCTCATAAGAACTCAGTAGTCTTCTTAGTTTAAAAAAAATAAAAATAAAAATAAAAAGGAAAAAAAAAGAACTTAGTTACCTGATTAAAAATTATCATTTAAATAATTAAAAATAACAAAAAATCAAATAATTATTTTAGCTCAATGAAAGATCATTTCTTTTTTTACTTAACATGTATATTTTTAATCAATTGCCTTTATCAGAGAGTTCTGTGTACATATTCAATATGGTGATGCATATATATATACACTTACCCGTACCATTTCCTCCGTGTATCCCATTTATCATGTCCCTCTCCCTCACAACTTGTTTTAAAAACTTCTTTAACTCACTTCTTTAAAAACCTCCTTTAGAACCTAAATTATTAGTCTGCCATTTCTCAGTTTAAAAAGAGACAAAAACTGGCCAACCTTCAACATATGAGTCCTCCCCTCCTCCCAAAAAACGATGAGCAACATCCTTTAACCTTTGAGGTATCAGAATTTTGGTCCTATCTCCCACAGAATATTTTTAAACAAAACATCAGCAATTCTGTTTACCAGTTTATCTCAGTCTAACGTAAACTCACAGTTCTATCCAGAAATTTAAAGAACATGGTAACTGTATATTC
The DNA here is from genome assembly GCF_000001635.26 of Mus musculus. Taxonomy (NCBI): domain Eukaryota; kingdom Metazoa; phylum Chordata; class Mammalia; order Rodentia; family Muridae; genus Mus; species Mus musculus. The sequence continues at coordinate 57,706,514 of NC_000087.7, read as the reverse complement.
ATATCAAAAAGATCCACCACTAAGTCTACAAAAAAACATGAACTACCACCACCACCCACACAGAAAGACCTTATATTGGAGAAATTAGGGATTTGGGGAAGCCGAGGATTTCAAACATCTGAAGATTGTAAGTTCAAGGCCAGGCCAAGCCGGGCCAGCTGAAACTACAAAGATAGATCCCATCCTACAGAAACTAAACTGAGAGAAAAAGCTGAACTTGGTGGTGCAAGTCTTTAATCCCAATATATGGGAGACTGAGACAGAAAGATCTGTGGTCAGAATCCATCCCCAATGACTTATGAATCTCTTACAATTATCTCCTCTTCTTCTTTTCATTCATCTTCCTATGCCATTCTACTGTCTGCAATGTTCATACAGTCTATACCAAAGGAACACACCATAGAGAAGACAATGAGGAGGGAGGAATCCTCAATGTGTTTCTAAGGGATCCTGAATATCACACAGGACAATCGCCAAGGCATCTCACCAATGGATCCCTGTTCCCTGACCCACAGTCCTGCAGCTGGTTCTCTGATCCTATCCCCAGGCCCCAAGCTTTTCTCTTCCAAGGGTTCCCAATTCTCTATGGCCCTGACCTGTTCGATCCTCTTCCATGAATATGGTCCTCCACCTTCCATTCACCCTCAGATTCCACAGAAAATGGCGATCAGGAGGCTTTTCCTCACATAGTGGCCTCCTGGGCCTGAGATTCCCCACCCTGTCACACCTCGATTAACTGTCCAACAACCCTGATCAGGGCAGACTATCACTTACAGCTCATCTAAGAGGAGAACACCTTCCAAACCGCACCCTTCTGTGCTTAGCTCCTCAATGGCAAAAAAAAAAAAAAAAAAAAAAAAAAAAAAAAAAAAAACCGTTGTCAGGGGCCACACCCAGACAGAAGCCTCAGAGGATCCTTTGTGATGCCAGCTGGGGCAAATATGTCTCACCAAAGGACTGTGCTGATTGGCTGAATACACCCTGCGCATGCGTTCACGGAATACCAAGTACTTTGAAGGGAGATTTTAGAAGGTGGGAGTAATCTACTGGCTTTAAGACAAATGATTTCCAGTTTGTTGGTTGACAAGTGCTTACAAACTTGAAAATCCAGAACAAATATGTAACATATGAAATACAGCAAATGGCTCTACTTAATTTCAGCTGTAGAGGCTCTTGTAAGCATTTTTGGTTTTTTATTTATGCGCATAAACATTTAATAATGTGGACTTCTGCATGTACACACGCACACCAGAAGAGTCTATGCTGCCCTAAGAGTTCAGAAGGGAACATGCAGATTTCCTACAACCCCTGGTACTCTCCTTTCTCTACTTTCCTAGTCCTCAGCTTGATAGAAGAGTGTGCTAGGCAGTGCAGGCCCTCTCTCTCTCACTTATGTGCTTGGCCACTCAGGCCCACTCTCTCACTTAGGAGTTAGGCTGGGCAGGTCCTCTCTCTCTCTCTCTCTCTCTCTCTCTCTCTCTCTCTCTCTCTCTCTCTCTCTCTCTCTCTCTCTCTCTTAGGTGCTAGGCTTCACATGTCCTCTCTCTCTCTTATGTGCTAGACTGCCCAGGGCCCTTCTCTCTCTTATGTGCTAGGCTTCCCAGGACCTCCCTCTCACTTAGATGTTAGTCCTTGCAGGCCCTCTTTTTCACTTATGTGCTAGGCTGGGCAGGGCCTCTCTCTCACTTATATGCTGGGCTGCCCAGGTCCCCTCTCTCACTTATGTGCTAGGCTGAGCAGCCCCTCTCTCTCACTTATGCCTCTGTTGCCTACAGACGCTGCAAGAGAGCACTGTTTCTCTGAAACTGTGATTGTGCATATGTTATGAGCCACAATGTGGGTGCTTTGTGCCTGGTCCTCTGCATAGAATAGGTGCTATTATTATTATTATTATTATTATTATTATTATTATTATTATTATTATTAAATTTCAAGACAGGGTTTTTCAGTGTAGCACTGTCTGTCCTGGAACTTACACCAGGCTGATTTTGAACTCAAAAATCCTTGTCCTCTGCCTCCCAAGTGCTGTGATTGAAGGCATGAACCACCACTGCCTAACCAAAAGTTGCCCTTAACAGCTAGTTTTTCCATTTTTTCAACTAGTCTAGTGTGTATTTCATGTACCCAAGAGCATTCCGCCCATTAACTTGCAGTGTTTTCCTACTTGTGCATTAGATTTCCAAGGCTGGTGTGGTGGAAAGAAATGAAAGGAAGTAGTTAGACACTTTATTAATATTAATAATAATAATAATAATAATAATAATAGAAACATTTTAATGTGTTTAAGTCTATCATTTTTAAAATGTATGAGTCCTCTTTTTATGGGTTCACCTTCATGAAAGAAGGGGTCATCAGATCACTTTATATATGGTAGTAAGCCACCATGTTTTTGCTGGGAATTGAACTCAGGAACTGTAAAATAATAGCCGGTTCTCATAACTGCTGAGCAATCCCACCAGTTCTAGAAATATATTTTGATTTAATTTTTATTGCATTATGATAAGAAAATATACATAATTTCAATTTATCTGAATTTGTTAACATTTAAAAACATATTTTGAGTAAACAGACTTACATCACATTCTGCTTTTTATTTTGTACCCCAACTCCTCCAGCTGATGCCCACTCAAAACCTATCAAACCTTCCATTTTTTATCATGATCCTTAATATTTATAAAATATTGTAACAATAAAAATGAATATTAAAAATGTTGTTTGATAGAAACAACAATCAATTTATATATTTGTCTAGAGCAATACTGAAAATTCTTTTTTCTCATAAATTTTAAATAACTGCAAATATATTAACTGTATGATATATTAAAATAATATATCACTATTAGTTTTTTTGGTGAACATAAATAGTCTTTTGGTTTGTTTGTTGTTTGTTTGTTTGTTTGTTTGTTGTGTTTTTAGGAGATCTTAAAATTCTTGACTTACAGATTATGCTAACAGGACCCTGAAGTTGTCTTGTGTGAGGATAGTCCAGTGACTGGCAAATACAGAAGTGGATGCTCACAATCATCTATTGGATGGAACACAGGACTCCCAATGGAGGAGCTAGAGAAAGTACCCAAGGAACTGAGATGGTTTGAAACCCTAAATAAGAACAACAATATTAACTAACCAGTACCTCCAGAGCTCATGTCTCTAGTTGAATGTGTAGCAGGAGATGGCCTGGTAGGCCATCTGTGGGGGGAGAGGCCTATGGTTTTGTGAAGGTTATATGCCTCAGCTCAGGGTACTGCTAGGGAATGTAGGTGGGAGTAGGTATGTTGGGGATCAAGGAGAGGTAAGGGGGGAGGCGGGAGGGGACTTTTGGAATGTAAACGAAGAAAGTATATAATAATTGTAAAATTAAAAAAAAATCTTGGCTTACTGTGATACAAAAAAAAAAAAAGAAAAGAAAAAAAGAAGAACAATTTATGGACACTGGATTTCATTGTAATAAGGCTGTACTTGAATGTCCCTCACATCACCAAAGTATTTTACCTCCATAGTACTAAGGGTAGAGTTGATATATCTGCTGTGGCAAGGAATGAACTGTAGGCATGATTTTTGGATACTAATTTCCTGCTATGTTCAAAGCTATTTGATTTGAGTGATTGTTGTCATTCTCAGGCCACATGTAACAGGGTACATTCACTTATGGAATGGGTGTTTATTAAGATGGTCTATCCATGAAGTCATTGATCAACTGTTTCAATGAAGAATTGTTCTGCTTGGAGAGTGTCACAGAACTTAGTTGATGATAGAATTCAGTTTCATTGGATGTGATGTTTTTTCAAAAGCATTCACCTTAGAATAATAGTAACTTATAAAGTCCTCTTCAGAATTTATACAATAATAATAAATACCAAGCAAAGCCTTTAGTCTCACTCTTTGCTGTTCTCTTATAAGCCACCTCCCAAATTAATTGTCTACATTTATTTTGGTTTATAAAGAGTTTTGAAAAATTTAAGCTGTTCTGAAAACCATAGTATAGTGTAAAAATATCAAATAAACAATCCTACTAATACAGAGGCTGAGATAGGGGAACCATGTTTTCAAGACCATTATGTGGCACACAGCAATACAGTGTTATGTATAAACAAGAAGAAAGACTATATGGATTATACAATATTGGACTTATTAATCCTATTTACCAAATTAGGAACAACATAATGAAAAACGGACAATTTCTAATTCCTCATATTTTTGAATTTCATTCAATTAGGTTATGATGGTAATATTAATTTTCATATTAATAGATATTAAGGTAAAGTGATTGTTACTTTTTATTAGTTTTATTCTTAGAGGTGGAAGCATGTTTTTGTGGATTTGTTGTAAGATTACTTTCTTGTTTCTTCTATGGTGTAGTTTCACTCCTTGTGTTGTTGTATTCCACCTATTATTCTTTGTAGGGCTGGATTTAAGGAAAGATTATGTGTAAAATTGGCTTTGTCGTTGTATATATTGTTTTCTCCGTCTATGGTGATTGAGAGTTTTGTTAGGTATAGGAGCCTAGGCTGGCATTCATGTTCCCTAGAGGTGGAATAGATGCTGGGATTAATATCTTTTTTATGAAAATACATCCATGAGTTGAGAGAGGAGGACTTCCACTGGCCTTTGTACCCTAGTGCCATGTTCTAGGTGCTGCTAGTGAATGGGGAAATAAGTGACACACCAGTGACAACAGAAACCACCTCTTTCAGAATCCAACCTAAGAATGTCAGGCAGAGTTTATTTTGGCTGACTCATGGTAAACAGATCATATATAGAGAGGGTGGGACTCATGTATCACTTCAGAAAATGCTTTTAAGTTTAGTCTTATATATTTTACAGAGAAGGAAAAGAGAGAAATAACTTCATGAAGGATAACACCCAAGAGAGCAAATGATCAAGGCAGCTTTATAGCAACACTCAAATCTGCCCAACAGTACTGTTTACTAGTGGTTTGTTGGTGTTAAAAAGCCATGGAGGCTACTGGACCATAGAGGGGCTGGAGAAAGTCAGATTGCTTTTTGTTATTGTTTTATTTTATTTTAACATTTCCCTTTTGAATTCAGCCAGTCTCATTTTAGATTTTTCCTGCTGCTAAGACCACTAGTGTTCTCTGGTACATTCAACCTTACTGATCTCCAGGCGACTAGACTTGTCAGGATCAGAGTGGAAACTGGATATTTTACAACCAATTATCTGGTCCACTTGCCTACCTCTGGTTATCCCAGTTTCTCCACCTAAATTCGTTACTGATAATTTCCTCAGTATGCAGCCTGCCATGATTCACAGACAGGTACAACAACTGCTTCTGGCTCAGTATTAAATTCAAGTCCTTTCTCTTCTTCAGGAATGTTAATATTTGACGATATACAAATTTATTTATCTGAGGTAGAATGGGCTATGCTAACCCATGGAAGAAGACACTCTACAGTGTTGTAATGCTGGCCATCTACAAGCTAACCACCTGACTAGTTTAACTGGTTAACTATAACTCCTTTCCTTTGTGTATACATTGTGTAACCTGGACTGTAACAGTGAAAAATATACTCTGGGAGATATTGCCTTTTGGATTATAATTGATTTAGATTGCTTCTTCACTGTTGAATCAGGAACTGCTACAGAAAAATAAAATATTTTCTATGTTATTTTTTGTTTTGGGGTTGTTATTTTTCGTTGTTTTTTTAACATACAATTTCTCTGCATAACCCTGGCTGTCCTCAAGATCAATCTGTACAGCAGGTTTACCACAAACTCACCTGCCTTTGTGTCCCAAGTTCTGGGTTTAAAACACACACCACCACCATCCAGCTCAGCGTGAAAGTTCTTAATTTTAGTGAGGATCAATTATTTCTCTTAGAATGAATATTTCTTCCATGAAATCTAGCACTCTTAACTCTCTTAATCATACATATACTCCAATTTTCCTAAATTTTTTTTGTTCTTACCTGCCCTTGTGAATTATTTTACATACAGTATGAAGTTGAGATTGAGTGTGAGGCTGACTCTTTTACCTATTATGTGTCACTGCTCTCGGGTGAAACAAAACATACAGCACAAATTATATATATGCATAATTTTATAAAACTATGGTGTATATATTACATATAATTTATTTTATATGTAATATATTTTATCATTTATAATATTTTGTTATATAATATACTGTAAATGTAGTTTAAATATACTTTAAAGTGAATTACAGGGTGTGATCCAACAATAGCTGTCTACCAACTGATATTCTAAGAACCTCATAGTTATTCAGTCAATGAGGTGGATTGTCTCAGGTAGTCTCCAGTGTATTATGGAATACTGAAAATGGCCTGTATTGACAGTGAAGAAATGGGCTTCCCAATGAGGGCAAACAGGCAAAGAAAACAAACTTTCTTCTTCCATGTCTTTCATATAGGTTGCAGAACATTTATATAAGTGTGTGCCAGGTTTAAAGTGACTTTTCCCACTTGAAAGATTCAGATTCAAAATGGATCTTGCCATCTCAAATTATTAAGAAAAAAATCCATTAATGTCTTGCCCAGTCAATTGGATTTTAGTTAATTCTTGATGCAGTAAAGTTCAAACCCAAGAACACTCATCACATTGTCCAATTGGCTCCCCATAATTTATTGACATTTATAGCCTTCCTTCATTGAATTGCTTGTGTGTTTTGTTAAAAGTTACTTGGCAATTTTTATACATATGTCCAGACTGAGCTGATTGACTTTTTGTTGTTATTATTTAACTCTTAAACAATTATAGATAAGCCCTCATATCTATTATACAATATTTTTCTATTTTATTCATTCTTGTTATTCTTTGCATTGTGAAGAAAGAGATGGCTCAATTCTTAAACAGTACATGTTAAACTTCCCGTTCTGTTTATAGCACCAAATATAGTTTAACAAAAAAACTGTCTAATGTCAGGCAGTGTGGGAACAGTCTTCAATCCCAGCATTTGGGGGGTGGGGGCATAGGCAGGCGAATTTCTGAGTTTGAGGCCACCTTGGTCTACAGAGTGAGTTTTTGGAAAGCCAGGGGTAAACAAACAAACTTTGTCTAGAAAACAAAACAAAACAAAACAAAACAAAACAAAAGAACAAAAAAAAAACAAGAATAAAAACCTACTTGTGTCTCTAAGTCTTCTGGTCTCTTTGGATTCTGAATACATATCACACACACACACACACACACACACACACACATGCACCCTCACACACAGAAAAACACCGTTCAGATTTTAAAATACATTATCTGACTCACTAAGAAATAAAACTACATCTGTGTTCCTGTTGCCAGAAAACCTTTAATCATAATACAAATTTAGTTGAACATGAATGATTTTATACAGGAGAGAATCCTGTTTAACTGTATTGAATGTGGGAGACCATTCCTTCAAAAATGTCACCTCATTAAGCACCAGCTGACCCACATTGCTGACCATCCCTATACATGTAACCTGTGTGAGAAAATGTTTAACAGATGATCAAGGCTTCTCAGACACCAGAATGTACTTAGTCAGAAAACTCAGACAGAATGGCCAAGCTAAGGAAAATTAGCATATTGCAGGGACAGAATGTAAAGAAGGTTTAAAATCTAGAAAATTTGGGAGAGTTATGTTTCATATCATAAAAAAAGATACAATAGAATTCTACGTTGTTTCCCACTGTCTTTCATTATCTGTGTTATCCACACATTTTTTTGTATTAGTAATAAAAGAAATGAGTATTTGTTTGACATTTGTATCCATACCTATGTTTTTGTTAGACATCTGTGTCCATAGCAATGTTTTCTTAGACACTATCCTCTGGTTTCAGGTACCATGGACTATGATTTAATTCTTCACTTTTCTCAGAAGAGATGTAAAATGCTATTATGGCCCTTGAAGTCAGAAAGAATTAATATTCATGGCATAGTTTCAGTGGCTATAATGTTGACCGTCATAGAATACCAAAACAAAGATTCAGGTAAATTTATGAACAAGATGATAAGACTGTGTCTTCCTTCAGTGTAAGCATGGTAGTTGTCACCTCAGTTTCTCCCTTGACATTGTCTATTTTCAAGGAAGCTTGGGGAACACAAGAAGACCTGAAAGCCAGCACAAACCTAAGAAAGTTGTAAGCATTTGAAGTCCACTTACAGATCTCACTGTCCATACTAGTTATCCATCTCTGTGGAAGTAAAAGAGAGCAGTAAAGTGACTTTGATTATTTTGGCTTTTATTACACAAATTGGAATTTTTAAATGATTGCATACCACTCCTGTGCCTAAAGGGATGTACAATTTGTGATTTCTTAATTTTAAATGAGTATAGCAGTTTTCTCTATAGAAAAGTTTGAGCATTAATTTATTGATAAGGTCAGTGCATGGGAGCTTCTGTACCCTCTCCAACATGGTATGCATCTGATACTCGAGGGTCTCATCCACTAGTAGTCTGGCAGAGAAACACATGTGGCTTATACATTTGGTCCCAATTAGAAGCAGGGTAGATTGAATCCCAGGTTTATGTTGAAATAACAACTGCTTGGTCAGGAGGATACTTCTTAAGATGGCCATGTAGTCAGAGAAGTGAATCCTGGCTTGTGAGTTCATGAAAGACAAATTATATTTTGCTAGCTACTTTAAGCAACATAGTAGGTTCACACACCAAGACACACAGACACAGACACAAACACCAATACGAATTCACTGTAGGATCTCAGATAATAAAATTCTCCTTAATAATAATTGTTGAGATGAGTTTTCTCTAACACCAGAAAATAATCTGTCCTGGAGCTGATTTTTTAAATTAGTTAATCAATCAACATCCCAAAACTAGTATTCCTTCTCTTCTCTGCTCCCTGACTTCTCCTCCACTCCTGCTACCCCAATCCACTCTTCCTCAATTTTTCTTCAGAAAAGAGATCTTCCATGATAACTTCTAGTTTTGGCTATTGTAGTTGCACATCCACTCATATTGATGATAGACAAGGCCTGGCAGAATTTCATTCCATTGGCTATGGAAATAGAGCTAAGTGGAAGACAGGCTATGTGAACAAATCTTAACAAAAATTTACTCTCATTAACCATAAAGTCTTTTTTATTTCTCTTTTTATTAATTAGGTATTTTCCTCGTTTACATTTCCAATGCTATCCCAAAAGTTGCCCATACCATCCCCCCACTCCCCTACCCACCCACTCCCCCTTTTTGGCCCTGGCGTCCCCCTGTACTGGAGCATATAAAGTTTGCAAGTCCAAAGGGCCTCTCTTTCCTGTGATGGCTCACTAGGCCATCTTTTGATACATATGCAGCTAGAGACAAGAGCTCTGGGGTACTGATTAGTTCATATTGTTGTTCCACCTATAGGGTTGCAGTTCCCTTTAGCCCCTTGGGTACTTTCTCTAGCTCCTGCATTGGGGGCCGTTTGACCCATTCCAATAGGTAACTGTGAGCATCCACTTCTGTGTTTGCTAGGCCTCAGCATAGTCTCACAAGAGACAGCTATATCTGGATCCTTTCAGCAAAATCTTGCTAGTGTATGCAATGGTGTCAGCGTTTGGAAGCTAATTATGGGATGTATCCCTGGATATGGCAATCACTAGATGCTCCATCTTTTCGTCACAGCTCCAAATTTTGTCTCTGTAACTCCTTCCATGGGTGTTTTGTTAACTATATTACAAGTACAGCTTTACATTTTTCTCTTTAGTATTTTTACATTTTCTACATCTTCCAAGCCTGGTGGACAAAGTGCTCTTTTAGTCAAATTGTATTAATTCATACCAATATTGTCCAGGGAAGTTTCTTGGTAAGCCCTTTAGAGCATCAGTTTCTTGCTTTCAGCTGTTCCTTCATCATGAGGAATAAAGTATAAACACAGTACATAGCCACAGTTTCTGTCATCGATGAGGACTTGGTCTGTGAAAGATACTATGCAGATTCTTAGCCTCTGAACTTGGCAATGGTTTACAGATGCTGATGTGAGCAAAATGAGGAACTAAAGGACAACTTTGTTAGGTCTCAGGTCTTCTTGTGCACACTGTTAACAGATAATAATATGGGGAATGAGATCTAGTTTTTTAGTGCAGAGTCATTTGCCCCTGGTCAATATTAAAAGTTTTAAACATTTCTTGAATATCATTTACTGAAATTGAATAAATTTTAAATTTAAATTATGTAATTATAACAAAAAGAAAAACAACAGCAATTAATAATAATAATAATAATAATAATAATAATAATAATAATAATAAACAATAATACAGTGAGACTGATGAGCCTTCAGTGACAGGACTTGAGTGTCTATGATAGAATTTGAGTCAGGCATTGTGTACTCACACATTAATTATGAGGATCTTGCTTAATTTTGTGTACATAGAACTGGATTATCACATGGATCTTTTCCCCCTCTTATATTCTGAGCATGTGAAGAAAAGTGATGTTTCTCTTTCTTATACAATTAAACAGATTCCATAAAAGCTTATCTTCTCCCACTTCTAAATAAGCATTTTCGTTTAATTTATTGCCATGTTGTATGCTTTAACTGTTTGGTAGTTGTCTGTTAATTTTTGGTTTATCTTACATATAAAGCAAGTTTGATAAAAATTTGGTACGGAATTTTATGCATTTTATAATTGTAAAAATATTATTTTCACTCAACTCAAAGTGCTCTGTGGTTATAAATTGGCCTCTCAGTTAGTAATACACAACACAAATTCAATTCCACTTAACCCTTCTGAAAATGAACTTGCATGGTATTGTCTGATTTGAAGCTAATAAATCTATTTAACTAAACCAGAGACATTTGTGTTAGGAAGGAAACTACTACTGTCTGTTGTTTAGAAAATGGAAAAGTTACTTCTACAGTAAAAGAAAGAAAGGAGGGCCTGCCTTCAGCAATTGTGGGAAGTCTGTGTTGCATGTGCATTTTTCAGTTCAGCAGCATCTAGGGCACTCAGAATACACAGAGATTTCTTCATATGTGGCGAGAAAAACCAAATCTACAGGAATCCCAGGCAAGTGCTTCAAGCGAAGTCTTAGTCGTGCGAAAGTAGATGTAAAACCTCCCTTCTGCATGGGAGGTTTGTAGGAAACAAACAAGCTCCAAATCCTATAAATGTAGTCTCTCTGAAACTTCCAGTAGGAGGTCTGCTTGTTTTTATATGATTTTATACATTTTAATGTACTTACATTATGGGTACATGTGTTTGATTAAGTACATATGTGTGTAACTGTGCACAAACCACTGCACATGTGTAGAGATTGCAGGACAGTGTGGAAGAGACAATCCTCTTCTTCTACCATGTATATTATTTCAGAGATGAAGTTCAGGTACGCGGTCTTGAGTGGCTAGTAACCTTACTTGAGTGGCTAGTGGGCCACCTCATACATTCCTTGAGCTTTAATTCTTTACATCCTCTGAAGATTGCCTGTTCATTCATCATGTCAAAACCCACAGAGACTATGAAGGTGGTCATGCTGCAAACCAGCATGAGTATAGAAAATGAAGCTACCAAAGTTTAAATGAGCCATTGATATTTCTTATCATTCTATCACTCCCATAGGTCGAAGTGGTTAAAACTCTCACCCAAGGCCTTCTAATATCAGTTGCATTGAACTAAAAGTGTCTGTAGCAGTATCTGTATGCACAGCGCCTGCAAGGTCTGAGATAGAAAGAGCCCAAGCAATGAGAGGGAAGGGCGTGCATGCCACTATCTTTATCTCAGAAGTTATTTCTAGTTTGTAGCTTGGAAAGGAAAACATTCAAATTTCCACTAGGGTATCACTGGGTATGCAAACCATGCTTAAATCTAAGTCTCTAGTTCAGCATTGCCTGGCAAATGAAAATCAAACTGGATAATAATCTTGGAGGTCCTTTATATAATAAGGTATTGGCAGGGTTCTTTAAAGAATACCTTAAGGGTCCTTTGTTTATATATTATGGTTTGCAGTTTTTTTGTTTTTATGGGATTTCTGAGTGTTTGTGAACATATATGTCTCTGTGTCTACATGTATATTTCTTGTGCTTTTTCTTTGCCTCTTTTTCATTATGTTTGCTTTGTTCTGTTCTGGTTCATTTGTTTATTTTGTATCTTAATCTTCATTATTATTGTCATTAGTATAATTAATAGTATCATTATTATTTAGATGCCTGTTTGTATTTTAATAAAGGGAGAAAGAAAAAGTGTGAATTTCGGTGGGTCGAGAAGTGGAGAGGTTGTAGAAGGATTTGGGGGGACAGTAATCTGAATCTATTGAATGAAAAACTGTATTTTCAATGAAAAGTGTCTTCCCAGAAATTTTGATCTTACTATTAGTACAAAGGAATCAAAAACTTATTTTTTAAAGAATCATATTGTATACAGAGGAAAAAAATGAGAGCTTTTCCAACTGAGAAATGTTTCATTTTGCAAGTATGGTAAGGACCCTAGAGGTAATAATCAAGAACACAGAGCACAACACAAAGCAGAAAAAAGTACAAAGCACACACAAATATACAGGCAGGAATCAAATTAGTCAATTTATTGACCTTTTTAATGGAGCACAAATCCTCATCCATTCTCCATTCGGACAAAACAGATTTGCTGTTGTCTCCAATGACTTTGAGTAGGAATTCATCCAGTAACCTTTCTCATCTATTTCATTAGAGCTGACTCATCCCTGCCAAGATTCCAGGACAGGAAAAATAGACTCCATCATCCACTTGGGTATGTGTGTTTCCAAGTTCCTTCATATATATTCTTCCTTATGCTTGGTGAACCCCTACATTAAATTATTTTTTCCTACCTCATAACTATAATTTCCTACTGTTATAAATCCTAACATACATACCTGACATAAAGTTAGTCTTAGACAACTCCAGATGATCACATGATTAGACAACTAAAATAGATCACATCTATCCTAGTACAGTTCTGGAAGGCAGAAAGTGTAAAAATCAAGGAGCTGGCTAGTCTTACTAGTATTTCCTGGCACTGTGAATGGCAACCTATAAGTTCTAAGTCCTTGTGACACTTTCATGGGAGTTGTCTAGGACTATCTTTATGTCAGGTATTTATGTTAGGATTTATAACAGTAGGAAATTACAGTTATGAAGTAGGAAAAAAATAATTCTATGTAAGGGCTCACCAAGCATGAGGAAGAATATATATGAAGGAACTGTAGCATTAGAAAGGTTGAGAACCACTCTCTGGATGCTTGAAAACAGAAAGCATAATGGAGTCATAGGCTGGTCTTGGCATCAGTCTGATATCTGCTTCAGACTAATATCTTGCTTCCTTTTGTTTCTTGTGACCATGAGGGGAATAACCTAGATAGTATAGTCAAAGGACCAATCTGAGGACATGTTCAGAATCCATTTTGTGAAAACATGTGCTGTTGTATCATTTGGACAGGGCTGTCTTTGGAACCAGTGCATGCACATGAGTGCTTTGGTGCTTTGCTCTTTCTTTCTTTCTTTCTTTCTTTCTTTCTTTCTTTCTTTCTTTCTTTCTTTCTTTCTTTCTTTCTTTCTTTCTTTCTTTCTTTCTTACTATCTTTCTTACTATCTTTCTTTCTTTCTTATTTTTTTTTTGAGGCAGGTTTTCTCTGTGTAGGCCTGGCTGTTGTAGAACTCATTCTGAAAACCTGGTTGGCCTTGAACTCATAAATTTGCCTGCCTCTGCCTACCAAGTCCAGGGAATAAAGGCTTGCAACACCACACCCAGCTTCTTTGATTTTTTTTTATTCTGCTATTAACTTATTGTTCCCAATGTTGTTTATTTTATTATTTTATTTTATTAGATATTTTCTATATTGACATTTTAAATGTTATCCCATTTCAAGTTTTCCCCTCTAAAAACCCAATAACATGTCCCTCCTCCTCCTACTGACCAACCTAAGCACTCCTGCTTCCCTGTCCTGCCATTCCCTTACACTGAGGTATAGAGTCTCTCAGGACCAGGATCCCCTCCTCTCACTGTGTCCATCTAGTCCATCATTTGCTACATATTCGGTGGCAGCGATGGGCCCCTCACTTTGCATTATTTGGTTGGTCTTTTTTTTTAATTACATGTATTTTAACTTACATTTCAAATGTTGTATTCTTTCCCAATTTCCCACTCATCCAGAAACCCCCTATCACATCCTCTGTCCCCCTGCTTCAATGAGGGTGTTCCTTCACCTGTGCACCCTCTCCCACCTCACAGTGTGGTGGCTAACAAGTTTATATCTCTGTATCCTTATCATTCAACACCATATTGGGGATCCTGCAGCTTATAGGGAAAAGATGTCCAGATTCTGAGAACTGCAGGGTACCATCCAATACATCAATCTCAAGCCACATGTGGGTACATCTTCCTAAAAAACGTGTCGTCCTGTTAATAGCTTTCAGTTGGATCTTTAAGTACCTCAGCCAAGATTGAGGTGACTGCTCCCTGCATAATCACTGCCCACTTCATTTTGGGGAGCATCTGTGCCAGGAAGTCAGGGTAGATATCCACATAGTTGATGCGGATTTCAGTGGCCTGCAGGCACAGATGGAAGTCATGCATGTCCAAGCCTTACACATTTGAGCTTAGGAGATAGTATGTGAGCAGTTTCATGTTGTCATTTTGGATTTCTGCATAGGACATATTGTCTTTCATTAATTTTGGGATTTATTTACATTTTAAATGATAGCTCCTTTCCCATTTTCCATTCAACAAATCCCCAACCCATCCACCATCTCCTCCCTTCCCTTTGAAAAAAGGCTTAGTTTGTATTATATTTCTATATTGCACTCCATCACTGAGTGAAATCAAGACAGGACACATGTAGGAGTATAGGCAGGGTACATGGAGAAAGGCTGCTTATTGGATTGCTTTCTCAGCACAGTTTTCTCAGCTTTTTTTCTTACAAAATTTAAAAGCTTTTTTTTAACTTTTATTTTAATAACATACCCACAAACACACACACGCACACACACCCACACACACACACACACAAGACATAAGATCACTAAAGAACAAGCGAAATGATTGTAAAGCAATGTCCTAAATGTATTTCATTATCTCCAGTGCCACATTTATAAGTCAATTCTAGAGGCCTTATGTCTAATCATATTTGGCAAATGGATATAACCCATTATGCAGAATTTGGAAAACTAAAATATGAACATGTTTGTATCGATACTTGTTCAGGATTTCTTTTTGCTTTTTTCTGCTTCTCTCCATAAAGGAAAGGTTTCTAAAAACGTAATTGATCATTGCCCACAAGCATTTAATGCAATAGGATTGCCTAAACATATCAAAACAGATAATGGGCCATCCTATTCTAGTAAAAATTTTATTTCATTCTGTAAGGAATTTGGAATCAAACATAAAACTTGAATTCCTTATAAGCCCATGGCAAACGGAATAGTTCAATGTGCTCATCAGACCTTAAAGAATTGGCCTTTTATGACAAAACAGTGGCAGTTATATCCCCCAAGGTCACCCAAGGCGCATCTTGCCTTTACTTTATTTGATCTAAATTTTTTGCAAACTGATATTAAAGGTCAGTCTGCAGCAGATCACCACTGGCATCCAGTTACTTCTAATTCTTATGCATTGATAAAATGAAAGGACACACTAACTAAGGAATGTAAGGGTCCAGATCCGATTCGAATCTGGGGAAGGGGCTCGGTTTGCGTTTTTTCATAAGAACATGGAGCACAGAGGCTGCCCAAGAAATTAATTTGTTAGCTGAACACAGATCCTGAATCTTCTTATAATTATCACTCTGAGAACTAAAATTCCTCTTTTGCATAGAATTTAGTTGGGGACTCAGCCTCCCAGAAAAGCTGTTTTCTTGCTACTCTCAGAGCTTTGCAATTTGCAACTGAATAAAGTATCTGGACTTCCCCAAAAGAAGCTTTGCATTGCTACTTTCTCATTGTCTGGGTCTCTTTTTCTTAAGCAGGTCAATCAACATCCTCCAATCAGACTGCAGGGGGAGTGCATCCCTGCAAACAAAGGCTTAAGGTGGCAACTGCTATTTTCATTCTAAAGACATTCTACCATGCATTTTGGCTTTAGGTCTGATTTGAAAAATAGGTTTATTAGAAGGGCTAGGAAGGCAGATATTTCAAATATTAGAAGAGATTGGTTTTTATTCTGATAGATGGTCTTAGTCCCTTTGCTGGTCTCTGGTTCTCCATCCTTGCTGTTATTGCAAGCTCCCCTAATTTCCTCAGGCTGTGGGAATAACAGAGATGAGGAGGATGACCTCCAGCTCCTAATATAGCCTAAAAGCCACAAATTGTGATGTTACCAGTGGTATAATTCTTGTTGAGGCCTTGCTAAATCTGCTGTTGGCAATACTCCTTTAGGAGATGCACAGTACTGAGAACTGTGCATACTGATTCGTGATGATATGAATACAGTATGGGTACAGCTTCGGTGCAGATATTTACTGTATAATATCATGGGTATTCAGTGTTCTTTGTCTAATATCCACGTAGCAGTGAGTCCATACCATGTGTGTTCTTGTCTTAGGGAGAGATGTTCCACATGTATCTGTTAAATCCATTTGGTCCATGACTTCTATAAGTTTCACAGTGTCTCTGAGTTGAATGGTAGGGATATAAAGTAGGGAAAGAATTTGTTCAACCCATATTACATGAAAAAAATTAAATTAATATATACTTTTTTTAATCCAAAAAGCATGCCTATAGACCCATCTAATGTAGGGAGATCCTATTTGATGTTTCCTCTTCGTAGGTGACTCTAGATTTTCACAAGTTGGCATAAGATTACTAGCACACTCAGATTAACATAAACGCATTTTCAGTCATGTCTAAAACCATCACACCAATCGACCGAGATATTCTCTGTATATTCCATGGGTTAAATGTCAGAAACATGTGTGTTTTACAGTGTGTCTCAGCTTTAAAGTGTAAATCCTGAAAGGAGGGCCATGGTCAACCTTCCTACTTCCTGCTTCTAGGCCACTATTTGCTGCTCTGTGGCACTACAAAGGCTTCTTTGTTAATCAGGTACCACTGTGCCATAGATATCTTGAAGTGACAGAGTGTACAAGCATCCATGGGACCTAGATGCTGATAAGAACACTCTTACACCATCTCCTGCCTTCACAACATACTTATTAAGATGGTGAAATATTGGGAAAGTCATGGTAGAACAAATTCTTTAAAGCCAAGTGCTGTTCTCAACAGTCATCTCCTGATTTTCTATATGGACCTCATATGTTACACTTTGAAGTCAACTCACAATCTCATGTTTCTTGTGCAAGTCATTAGAGTGTCAATTAAATCTAGACTTTGGGAATATATCAATAAGTCTGCATTATCTTCATATTCCCTGCCCTTAATTATGGTAACCTTGCCAAGAATAGATGTCTCACCATTCTCACTGACAGTTTACCTGGTAAATAGATAGTTGAGAAAAAGACATTCTTCTAAGGCCCAAATAGCCTAGTTAATCAGTATATGAGAAGCAGGGCTGACATCACTCAGCACAAAAGCTAAAGAGAGTCTCTTGTTTTGTGGAGAACTGAGAGAACAGCAGGGACAGGGGCCTTAATGATAGTCAGTCCAGACCTGGAGGCTGGGTCTAACAGCATCCAAAGGAATACAGGCCAATTTCCTCCAGCTTCCTGGAGGAGCACTGTTTCTCTTCAAAATGTGACAGGGATGGCACCCACAAGGGGGAAGAATGCAGTGTGTTCTAGACTTATTTTGAGCCATCAGGGTAATGATCCTCCCACATTTCCCTTGCTATTACAAATGATCAACCAAAATAGGGGTCATGTAAGCTCTGCTGACACCAGAATCTCTAATTGCAAAACCCTTACAGGAAAGACCAGTTTTCCTCCACTCTAAGGATAATAAGCAAGGATTGGGCTCATATGGCTAAGCATTTTCTGACTAGCTTTGAGAGAACAGCGTGGTCCAAGGCCCAGATTTCAGATTTGGTGATTACTGACAGTTTAAAAAGTAAGTACCTGTAACGTTTGCTCTGTGGTACTGAAAAATATTGTCCCCAAATGTATGAACACAAAACGGTGAGCATGTAGCCTAAGGAGCTACATTTCCCTGATTTAACACCAGGCACTTGGCATTCATTCTATACACAGAAATACCCCCTGAGTCTCCAGACCACCCTCCTCAACTGTACATTACAAGCATTACAAGTTTTTGTTATAGCCCATAAGATACAAGTCTTCAAGAAAACACAATCAGACACAAGGCAGAAACAAGAACTCATGTATTGATCAAATTGCATTATCAATAAAAAAATGTCAGCAATGGGTTGACATTGCTTAGTGTCTGCATAAAATTGGTATAAATGGACCTAAAAGTTCTGTAACAGTTCATGAGTACAAGAAAAACAAGATTATAATTTCTTAGTAATAAAGAGAGAAACACTTTCTGTTAAAGTATTCAAAACCCTGTCTAAGGTAGATTTGTCACTCAATGGTAGTATTTGATTTGTAACTTCAAAAGCTGACCCGTCCAGCAGGTCCAGTTATTCGAGGGTCTCGAGAGGACTTTCTCCTAAGAAATAAATGGGGTGTAGACAGAGATGAGGATATTGTGCGAACAAAGATATGGAAATGTTCTGAATTACATCAGGACCCCAATGTATTAGCCATGACCAAGGTTTAAATGCACAAGCAAAAGGGGAAGTGCCTTTCAGCAGGAGAAATGGGGCAGAATCAATGCACCTCAGCTGGAGGGATGGGGCAGCAGGGTGGGGGGGGAGAGGAAGTACTTCTCAGCAGAAAGGAAGGGGCAGCGGAAATTTTTCTTTTGGCGACTACTGGTGGAAGCAGGAACTTGGCGTTATCAGGGTACATCTTTAGGTCAGGACATCCAGCACTGACTTAGGGTTGGAACAATCTGTAGTTGTTCTCGGAGCAGTGAGTCTGTGGCCTGCTTTTAACCCTCTTTTCTTGTCGGGGGAGGGGGGGGGAGAGACCCAATTCAGAGATCAGGACAATAGCGTTGCAGTAATAGCTCCCAACAAAAAGCATAGATGCACTCCCCACCACCAGAAAATTAAAAAAACAAAACAATACAAAACAAAACAAAAACAAACAAACAAACAAGCAAGCAAAAAAAGCAAAAGATACTCCAATGCACTGTATCTGCTTTGTTGTGAGTAAATCCACAAACATGAATGGATAGCAACACAGGAAGGAATTATGCAAAGCAAGGCACACACACACACACACACACACACACACACACACACACACACACACAAAAGTAAAAAGAAACAGTCCAGTCAAGAAGCTATTGAAGAGAGTCCTTTAAAATTTATGATAAAGAAGATGAAGTGTATTTCTTCACAATTGATGATTTCTGGTGGAGGGCAAGGAAGATTCATTTTTATAGCTTGTGTTTGATATTTTCTAGGTTCTTCTTTTTATACTCCAAAACACTAGATAGGACAGAAATAAAGGTAGAGAGAGGAATTAGAAAATCTCTGAATCTAATTTTTTTCGTAGTGCTTCTTCTTTAACTATGGATATGAAAAAACCACAACCAACTTGCGTAACCAACCACCAAACACCAGACAAAATGTACTAGCTTTGACACTCAATCTTGTGCAAAGTTAATGCAGCAGGAGTTTTTCACTAATGTATGTTGTATGTAAATATAGTATTCCACCAAACTTAGTAACTCTGTATTCCATACTTCCTGCATTCAGCTGTTCACTATTTTAATATTAGTCATACCTATTCCATGCTGTGCCATGTGTTTTGATGCAATTAAGTTTCATCTGGGGACCTCATATGAAATGCAAATATTGTGTGTAAATCTCCCTTAGTGTTACTTCATAAACATGTTTCATCTATGGAGTAACAGTATTAATGCTTTCTGTTTGAAGTACACTTTCAGTGTGCATAAGTAGATACTCCTCTTTAGTATTTTATGATACACTAAATATAACATATAGTGTATACTTAGAAGATGAATCCAGTAAAGGATTTTTAAAATGTTGTGTGAGGGCTTTGTGATTTAAAAAAAAAAAAAAGAGTTCTCAATAGTATTGGCTGAGATTCTGCAGTCTTGTGTGTGCTCTTTTCTAATGAATCATAATTAACGTTTATGCTGAGACTCCGGGAGGCAAGCTTATCAGTAGAAAGAAAGCCATTATCTTGGAATCTCTCCTTTTATAAGTACTCCTATAAGTATATAAATGTCTGGGTGGCCAATTAGACAGAATGATGTTACCCAGAGAGATGTAACCCAAATTCATAGGGCAACAATGTCTAGGTAACTGTCTGGCATTGAACAGTCACTCCACTGTTCTGAACAAACTGATTGTAACCAGTAGTTTAAGCACAGGCAGATAGCAAAAGTGTAAGTATGCAAGCCTGTCTTGATTTCAATGTGATAAAGATCGGGGCCCAAAACTACAAAAGGAGGTAATGGGTTCTTTCTGTTTACAAGTCTCAGCTTGTAAATTGCATGATCTAGGAAAGTCAGGACAGAACTTGATTCAGAGCTGGTAAGTTGAGGCAGAAACTGAAGCAGAGATTATGGAAGAACTCTGGATTACTTTCCTCCAAGTCATAGGTATGCGAGGTCCTAGGGGATGCAAAACAGAAAAGAAAGAAAAAATAAGTACCAAACATATCACAATGGTTGACCTACATGCATACTTTAAAGTCTGCTCTTGATAATATTTGTGTTCATTTGGAAATCAAGTTCTACATGGCAATTGGTAAACAGCATACTTTTCATTATTTCTATTGGATGGACATTTTTACCTGAAGGAGTGTATTTGTTGGATGTGAACATTCCTGGACTACATGGAGGTCCTAAGTTAGCTTGTATCAGATCCCCTGGAACAGGACTTACATGTGGCTGTGACACACAGGATGATCACTGGGAATTGAATCCCAGACCCTCTGCAAGAGCAGCCAATGATCTTATACTCTGAGTCATGTAAAGATCTCCACATTTCTGGAGAGAGAAGGAAGGTGTAGGAAGAGAACATTACTCAAAATGTCCAAATTTATCTAAGAATAAATTAATGCTTGCAAGGGTCTGTCAAGATACACAACAAAAACAAGAAAAAATTAGAAGGTGTGTAAAAATTTAAAAGAATGTTTGTTTCTGCTCTGTTGTGTGTTCTGACCAGGACTAAATGAACACACTAAATGAAGCTGCACTGAGAAGCATAAAGAAGGGAGGTACCACACTCTGACAAGTGCTAAGGTTGTTTCAACTGTATTTGTGTAATCCTTCAGGGGCTTCTTGTCAAAAATAAACCCCCTTTATCAAATCCCCAACAGTAAATTCTGTGTGTCTCATTTGGAGACTGGGCAGAAGATATGTGAGATGCACCAGGAATGATTAAACTTTATGTTCTCTTGCTCAGAAACCATTTTCAGGGATCCTATGAAATCCAAATGTCAGCTCCAGACTGCATAGTATCAGGTTTTTCTTGGCCAATTCAAAATTAGAGCCTATATCTAAAAAGATGACTTATCTGTTACACAAAGTTGCTGCTACCAAATAGGAGGTGGCTATGATTCCCAACACCAACACTGTGGATCTCTCTCTCTCTCTCTCTCTCTCTCTCTCTCTCTCTCTCTCTCTCTCTCTCTCTCTCTCTCTCTCTCTCTCTCTCTCTGTCTCACTCTGTTTCTGTCTGATTGTGTCTGTGTGTGTTTCTGTGTGTGTCTGTCTGTTTCTGTGAGTCTGAATGTGATTGAGTGTGTGTGTTATTATAATGTAGCCCATTCTTAAAATAAGAAAGGCACTTTCACTTTGTGTTTTTTTTTTCTTTCCATTTTGGCCAAATTGTATTGATTAGCACTGGCTGGCCTCAAATTGGCTATGTATGTATGGCTTTCTTAGAAGTCAAAAGAGATATGATTTCATAAGACCCATAGTCCTCTGGTTAAAAGCAGGAATCACTGTGATACGCTTCCATTTTGTAATATTATAAGGTTTGAACTATATGAAGGTATGTAAGTAGTCTTCAAAATTAATTCCTAGGTGCCAGGGAATGGGGGCAAACACACATTTAATCCCAGGACTTATTATGCTGAGGCAGGAAAATCTCTAAATTCCTTGTCAGTCTCGTCTATAGAGCAAATTCCAGTTCAGCCAAAGATATTCCATGGAATGCAGCCTGGAAAAAAAAAACTTGAAATGAATAAACTTCATAGTTAAGTAATGAATAATTAAAAAAAACGCTGCGAAAGACGAGTGAAATATGCAATTATCTAGACATATACCAAATCCATAAGATAAACCATCTAAACAGCACCTTAACACCTTAAGAAATAGAACCAATCATGATAATCTCCCACCAAAACAACCCTAGGACTAGATGGCTGTAGTGCAGAATTCTATCAGACCATCAAAGAAGAACTAATACCAATTCTCATGAAAGTGTTCCACAAATTAGAAACAGAAGGAACAATACCGAATTCATTCTATGAAGCCACAGTTACACTGCATATTCTCCTGTGGAGATGGAATGGTCACTGCCTAATGAGGAACTGGTCACTTCTTCCTTTCATACAGGACTTTGTTTGAGATTATTTTTTGCTTCTACCATGGTTAATATTACAAATAGATTTTAAATACAGTTTTAACATATATGAATTTTTGATTTAGAAAATATCATGTATATTTAACAGGCTTTTAACAATCATAACTTATATTCACAACATAAAAGCAAAAGAAGTTACAACCTATTTAATCAATGAGAGAAAATTAGAGACTATTCTAACCAAATTGAACCAGGAGGAAAATAAGAACTGTACTGAAAAACTGATTTTTAGTAATAAAAATAACAAAAATAATGATAATAATAATAATAATAATAATGAAATACATTAGAAATTAAAAAAATGAATACATATATTTTGCTAGTTTAAGTAAAAAATACTAATGAATAATAAGAAATATGTTCACCTGATTTCGAAATCCCAATCCTCTCATTCTATGAAAATTTTGGTTGGAATTTGAAAGATTAGCTTTGTGAATAGTTGTCCAGGAAATTGACAGATGCCCTTAGGTTATGTTGCTTTCAGTTGTTATGGAGACAATGCCTCAATTACACTCCTTTCTGTGGCTTGCAATTCTAGGTCCTCAGTCTGCCACTGCCTCCACCTCCACCTGCATTTCCGCCTCTGCTCTACCTCTGCCTCCTCCTTCTTCCCTCTTTCCTTGTCCATGTCCCTGTCCCTGTCCCAGTCCCTCTCCATGTCCCTGTCTCTCTCCCTGTCCCTGTCCCTGTCCCTGTCCCTGTCCCTGTCCCTGTCCCTGTCCCTGTCCCTGTCCCTGTCCCTCTCCCTCTCCCTGTCCCTGTCCCTCTCCCTCTCCAGCTCCCTCTCCCACTAGCCTCCCCACTAGCACACAGATAACCCTCAGATTAGTTCAGTTTTAGTACTGATCTACTCTAGAATTTTTTTTTCCTTCATGTCTACTTCCTCCCTAGCTTGTTGTAAAGCTATTTAATTCAATTTGAATCTTCCACATAATAAGAAATTTATTCAAAATTCATAGGCCAACTATTGCTAAGTAAGTGTCTGGTGTTCATCAACCACTCCACTCTTCTAAAGGAAGTGTTTTGTAATCAGAATTTTAAGCACAGGCAGATATCTTTAGTGTTAGTGTAAAATTCTGTCTTGTGTTCAATGTGATAAAGATCAGGACCAAAACTGTTGGAAACCAGGCCTTACCTAACTTGAACTGTGTTTCACCTGGGAGGCAAACAGAGGCTGAAAAGAGAGGGGAACTATATAGGTGAGAGAAAAATGGAGCCAAGACAATTTTCTGATCTAGGCTCAAATATTTAATAAAAGTTTGCACTTATAAAGGGGGAAACCCATTCTCTGCCATGCCAAGTTTCTTGCTTTCCTGATACCAAGTTGTAAGCACAGCCTTTTAGCACTAAGTCACCAAATTCACAGATTGCAGTTAACTACAGAAAATCTTGGAGAACCAATTTGGCCTCATGGCAGATGGCAGGTAGTTTGACATCAAAGGAAACTAGCTGAGGAGCTGCACTGCAGGTGGCCCTGCCTCAATGGCATAAGGTTTGAACCTGCATAGGTTGGAGGAGGTTATACTCCCCCCCCGTTAATAATATTTTAAAAAGTGCTAAACTGAGGCATAAAATGTATTTATGCTCTATAGTCTTGCCTGGGAGTTATGGTGACTGGAGGCCACACCTCCCTTAGGAAATCTTAGATCTTCCTGAAGCATCAAATTCCATTATGGATGCTACGTGCAACTAGTTTGTGTTATATATCACACAAAACATGGCTCTGTGTTGTGTTATCAACAGTCATGGATTTTGGCATGTACCTCTGTCTTAGATTGGTATGGTTCTGAGATCTGGATGTCTGTCATTGAATGTCCAGTCCTCATTATCACACCTTATTCCCAATTCATACCAAAGTCATAATATGTACTAGAATGAAGATCAATAACTGCCACCTTCACTGTTGGAGGCAAGGCTGTACATCTGCTACAGTAAGGATGAAGGACTTGGATGACCTGCTTGAGAAACAAAGTTGGGACAGTGATAAGCAAGAGTATGAAAGTTTCTTTGAGGAAGTCCAGGTACCCCATTCAGTTGCAAATTAGCAATGATCAAGCTTAGTCTTAGAGATTCTGGTGTGGGGAGGTGGCTTTGAGAATTGCAGAAAGGCTGCAGCCTCTCTGGGAGTGGAGGCTGTGCTCCAAATTAAATTTGCTAGCTAATTAAGATTTTAGCTATCTTCCCTAATTCTTCTAATACTGGAATTATTAATAGACCAGTCCAATATTGAATTAGGATACCTGGTCACAGTGAAGTTAGAAGATGAATCACTATAACTCTATCTTGAGACTAA
This sequence comes from Mus musculus, assembly GCF_000001635.26. Taxonomy (NCBI): domain Eukaryota; kingdom Metazoa; phylum Chordata; class Mammalia; order Rodentia; family Muridae; genus Mus; species Mus musculus. Next base: position 57,681,733 of record NC_000087.7, on the reverse strand, counting down.
TCTTTCTAAATCAGATTACACAGTCTCTACTGTTCTATATCCCATAATTCTTAAAAACCTTGAATTAAAGCATCTTAGCTTGTCCAAACTGGGAAAATGATAAACAAAGGTAGGTCAAAAACATATACCCAATTCAGCTTTCTTGTCACTACAGTCAGGGCACTAAGCAAACACACCTGTTAGTGTGTCACAAAAATTAGCCTTCATATATCTGCAGCATTCTGTGAAGAGAACCTATTCTTGTCCCTTTCCCAATAAAGTAGCTACTTAGGATCAAGCCATATACCAATAAGTAGATTTTTTTCATTTGACCTATACATGATTATGTCTCCTATTTAAGATATTATCAGGCATTTTTAAGTTCTTTGACATCCAAATTTCAAAGTTCTTAAAGTGTGATTTAAATAATGTGCATGGGGATATAATTTATCTTGTCCTTTGTTTTTTTAAAAAGAAGAGTTTTTTAAAGTTCCACATTACCCTGTATTAGATAAATTAATAAATTGTTTACAAAACATTTCAAATGCTTTACTGTTATAGTCAGTATTAATATAACAAGGCCAGCGACTAATTACACTTTCAATTGTTTATCTTGAAGAGCGGATTTAACTAGAAAGCTTTAAAATGTATTAATAGTCCCCCTCTTCCTTTCTCTTTCTCACTTCCTCCATTTCCAGCAGCAGTCTTCTTGCCTCTGCAGGTATTTTACACATGAAGTGTCCAAGCAAAATGGCATGTACACAAACAACCATACCCTGCATCAAAGTTTATAAAATAAAAGAAATGATGTGTAGACTATGATAATAATTTTTCTGGGAAAGGTAGTATAGGAGAGAGGAATCACTGTGTGTGGACTCACAAAGACACAAAGAACCCCCCAAATAGATCCAATTTACCACTCCTTAGAAACACAAACACCACAGGCAGGAGGAGGGATTTTGAATGAGGAACTCTTTCCTTGTCTTTCCAAGTGCTTTGGTGGATGAGCACAACTACAGGAAAAGGGTCTCACAGCAGGTAAACTCCCACCACCACCCCACACAAAGGCAAAGTCACCTTGGTCGAACCAGGAGCAGATCACCTGCCTCTGCAGGTTGTTTCTGTTTAGCTGCATTTGGAGAAAGCAGTTGGAGCAGTTGCTGCCTGCTCTTGAGAAGGGCTCTAAGGGTACAATGTATAGGTCTGTAGAATAGCAACAAGTTTGGACCCTAGAAAAGTAATGGGTTGCTGAAATGGTCCTGGACTGTGAATCTTAGGGTCTTGCTAGGGAATTTCTTAATCTACAGTGACATTTAGACATTGGAGCAAGCAGAGGTGCTTTGATCCTTATCTTAGGCACTCAAAGTTGTCCTGGAAGACAATCGTTGTGACTGTTTGTGAGGCTTTGCTGGAGGAGAGGGGATATTGACAGCCCTCTACACGATCTGCATGGCACACAACTAGAGCTTTCTTTCTTATGAAGCATAGAAGTGACTGAGGGCAAAACACCACAGGAGACAACTATATCAGCGTCCCTTAAGTAAAATCTTGCTGGTGTATGAAATAGTGTGCCTTGCAAATACTGAAGTGGGTGCTCACAGTCATCTATAGGATGGAATACAGGGCCCCCAATATAGGAGCTAAAGATAGTACCCAAAAACTGAAGGGGTCTGCAACCCTATAGGCTGAACAACAATATGAACTAACCAGTACCCACATAACTTGTTCCTCTAGCTGCATATGTAGCAGAAGATTGCCTAGTCGGCTATCATTGGGAAGAGAGGCCCTTGGTCTAGCAAAATTTATATTCCACAGTTCAGGGGAATGCCAAGGCCAAGAAGTGGGAGTGAGTGGGTAGGTGAGCAGGGGGCAGGAGGTATGGGGGACTTTTGGGATAGCATTTGAAAGGTAAAAGAAGAACATATGTAATAAAAATGTGTGGGAAAATAAAGAGACGAGGTCGTTTCTACAATTAGGAAAAGTCTCATTACTTTATCCCATTAAATGTGCACATTAAAAAAAAAGTGGCTAATGGCTTTGAACAGGATCCTTGCTGAGGACAGGATCTTATAAAGGGTTCCAGATAGACAACTCATTTACAGTTTTACAAGCTAGTACTTATAAACAATTGATCATTGGGAGCCTCAAGCTGAGACACCCGATCACTGGGCATAAGTGTTGAGATAATTTGAAGATATTTCCATTGTTTTGAATAATCTGTATGATATTGGATACATTTACTCTATGGAAGGAGTATGTGTGTGGAGTCCCTTGTGCCACTGAAGTAGGAGTTGTAAAACACCTGTGGCGATGATGCAAGTTCATATCTATGATGTGTTTGTGATGTCAGTATTTATAAAGGAGGAGGCATCTCTGAGATGCAATAACACATTTAAAAAAGAAAACCACAAGACAAAACGGAAAGGGAATATTGCCTTATGTTGTTGTATTTCTGTTTTGTGTGTGTTGTGTGTGTGTTTTGTTTTTTGTTTTTGTTTGTTTGTTTGTTTGTTTTCTTATTTGTGTGTATGGTCTGATTTTTGGATTTTTTCGAGACAGGAATTCTCTATATGCCCCTGGCTGTCCTGGAACTCACTCTGTAGACCATGCTGGCCTTGTACTCAGAAATCTGCCTACATCTGCCTCCCAAGTGCTGGGATTAAAGCTGTGCACCACCAACACCCTGCAAATATTGCCATTTTTAGTGAGATATTTTTAATGTTTTTTTTTACTGATTTATGTAAGATATTTCAAATGGTGTGTCCATTTTTTTTAACGTTGTTGCATTATTCCTTTCAAAGTTTGTTGATTATTGCTAACGAATACAGGATTTAACATCAGGACACTGACATTCTTCTTTTTCATTTCATTCCTCTCCTTTTTTTCTGTTTAACTTATCTGGAAATGGATTTTTCTGTATAGTCCTAGCAATTCTGGGCCTTCTTGTGCAGTTCAGTCCTGAATTCAAATCTACTGGATTTTATCACCAAATCCTGAGATTAAACCCCTTTCTAAGCAGACATCAACATTTTTTTTAATTTTCTGTCTCACAATACTTCTTTAGAAGATGTCCTCATCACAGTTCCCAAGTAATGCCTTCAGACACTTCTAACTTTCTGTAGCAACCTTACCATATAGAGCCTATGTAAGGCATCCTGTTGGGTAGCATTCTGCCTTAAGCTGTCCACATCCAAAGTGTTTGTATTCTTCACAGTGGCCTGTGAGGTTAGTGTGATAAATCTGGGATGAGCTGTCAGGTGAGGAATTATTCACCACTGCAGCCACAAAGCTTGCAGTTTCCACTACTCCTGATCATGATGCTGCAGAAGGTTTCTTTGATTTTCATAGACACTGGCTTCTTATTCCCAAATCTTGGTAGTGGTACTGTATTCTGCCTGTCTGTGTAAACAATTAGACATGAACCATGTCTTAGTATACTGGTTGAATCTTGAGAAGTTTGTTGTTCTTTTCTGCTGGATAGCCTGTTACTGGGGAAATCAGGCCATCAAGATTATTCTTAGCCTGGAAGGTACAGAGTCAGGGTCAGAGGAAGTGTGAAGTCTGGGTAAGGACTAGTTCTTAATCCAGATATTCCCTATGTATAAGAACCGTAATTGTCAACATTTCTCATTAAAAAAAAAAAAACACTTGAGGTTTATATGTGTTATTCTCAAATGACAGCTGTAAGTTTTTTCCACTTAAACACACCCCTCAATATACAAGAACAGATATCTACAGGGCCCTTTATAAACTATTCAGAGTTGTGCATCCCCATGGTCTCTGGTCTGTTTCAATTGTGAAAGGACATATGTTGAGAGAGATTTGTTTACCTTTGCTCTAATGATGTCCCTGGTCTTAATGTCTCAGTATTCATCCTGGTGTGAATACTGTGGAAATCGAAAATGTTAAAGGAACCGTGAAGAAAAATGTTAATTGGTGTGAAAGAGTTAATGGGAACAGCCGTTAGTTTCCACTGACTGAAACTAAAATATTCATTACCTGTTATATTTCACAAAAACAGAATTATTGCTCATTTGTTCAAAGTGGACAGCCAGGTACAAATGAAATGATTTTATCCACTGGGCTGTTTTTTTTTTTCAAAGCCTGGGCATGCTTCAACAAAGGAGTGCCTGAGAGCACCTGAATGTTCAGATAAAGTTTACTGAGGTCTCCTTGGCCTGAGAGTGCCTGTCCAGCCGCACTTTTGAACAAGAGGAATGGGTGGGACATTCTTTGATAGAAACAGCAGGAGCTTGGTTGCCAGTCAGAAAATTGTTGAAGAACAGCAGCAGGCTGTAGTGTTTGAGATTGTCAGACACCCTGTGAAAATTGCAAAACCCAAAGTAACTTGGAGCTAAAAAGTTAGAGATCTGATTAAGAGGTAAAATCTTGGATGTTGTAGTGAAGAGCAAAAACTTATAATTTTGGGCCTCATAGCATTGTGGTATGTAAGTTCAAGAAATTCAGGGCTGAAGAATAGACCAAGGCGGGTCCAGGCACAGCCAAACCCACCCTGTAGCTAAGAATGTCCAGCCATAAAAGATAAAAAAGAGAATGCAGGAACTAGCCACTGCTATCAGGGCGGACCAAATGGCCATCTGGCAGGATGGCACCTCCCTATAGATCCCCATAAATCATAAATTGACCAGGTGTCCTGCTGACCTCGAGAAGTCCCAAGCCCTTGTGCCTCCCTACACCTTAGCATGCACATATTACCCTGTTAATTTGTAATCATCCCGCCAACATTTAAATAAGCCTATCATGTGTAATGGCCCAAATTCTTTTGGCTCCCCTGTTTTTGGTTTGTGGTTTTTGCCTTTATATGCCTGTAAAAAGTTTGGGCCGGGGTTGAACTTCCCTGCCCCCTGCGCAGTGCATGAGATTCGACCCCAGCATGCTGGCTTGGGCGCTCCTTTTTTGTTTGTGTGTTTGTGTGAGATTAAAGCTTGTATAGTTACAGCGAGTTCCGCCTCAGTGTCCTACTGGGTGCGCACCTCCCTGAAGAGGGACTCACTGAAGGGGTCTTTCATGTGGTGGATCGGCTGGGAGATGTGTGACCACCCAGGGGTCCTAGACCCACTTGGACGTAAGGCCCTCTATCTTGTCTTGGTTTTGTCTCTATATTCTGTCTGAAAATCTTGTGAGATCACAGTTTCAGTTTTGCAAACTCTCTTATGAGACAGTGCTTCGAAGGGAGAGCAAAGTGGATAAGGACAGATGTGTCTAGGTGTCCACCAGTTGTTCGCCCTGGGAGACTTTCAGGGAAGTCAGGGGGAGGGCCAGGGATGCCTAGTGAACCTCCTCGGGAAAAATCAGGGATAAATTTTCTCCTTGACGATCTGTTTCTGAGACCTGTTCCTAGGCCGTCTGATTCTTTTCAGGAACTCTGGTTGACACAGAGTAGGCGACTGGTTTTGCTTTTGAGTCTTGTAGCCTTTGTAATCGTTTTTAACATGTGTGTGACAGAGCTTAACATGGGAAAGACTGTGACGACCCCACTAACACTTACTCAGAACCATTGAACAGACGTTATGACTAGGGCCAACAATCTTTTCTTTGATGTCAAGAAGGGACCTTGGCAAACTTTTTGCTCCTCTAAATGGCCAGCTTTTGGTGTGGGCTGGCCTTCGCAGGGAAATTTTAGCCTGCCTGTTATTCTAGGTGTCAAGTTATTTTTCAGACTGCAGGAGGGCATCCTGATCCGGTACCTTATATAATTGTGTGGCAGGATCTGGTACAAAATCTGCCACCCTGACTGGGTTCCTGGACTTCCGGAGCTGAGGCAGCGATGGTGGCAGTAGCCATGAAACCGAAAATGATGCATGCGGGTCTGCCAGAGCACGTTCCATCAGCCCCCCTGAGGATCTATCCTGAAATTGATGATGCCTTTTTCATTGACTCCTTCCCACCCCCTTACCCCCAAAGAACTTCTAATCCTGATCCCTCACAGCTGCCAACCCCAGCAGACCCCAGGGTGGCCTCTGTGACAGGACCGTTGGGAGGGACTCCTAGCTGCGAAGTCCATAGTTCAGAGGGAAGTGAATCTAAACCAGATTCCACTGTTGCTTTGCCTTTAAGAGCTTATGTAGGAGGACCTGCCCATGCCCCGTTGCAGTTAGTCCCATTGCAGTACTGGCCATTTTCATTGATAGATATGTTGGCAGATATGTATAACAGATATGTATAACTAATCACTCCTCTTTCTCATAGAATCCCTCAGGCTTAACAGGACTCCTTGAGTTCCTAATGTTCTCCTACCAGCCCACTTGGGATGACTGCCAGCAACTTTTGCAGGTCCCCTTTAGAACTTAAGAGAGAGAGAGGATCCTGCTAGAAGCCAGAAAAAAACGTCCCAGGACCAGATGGGACCCCCACTAATCTCCCCAACCTTATAAATGCAGCTTTCCCCTTGGCCCGTTCTGCCTTAGAGTTCAATACTGTGAAAGATAGGGAGCGTCTCACAGTCTACTGATGGACTCTAGTGGCAGGGATAGAGCGGGCTGCATGGTGACCCACCAATTTGGCCAAGGTAAGAGAAGTCCTTCAGGGTTCAATGGAGCTGCCCTCCTTTTTCTTAGCACGACTAATGGAGTCTTATAGGAGATAGCCCCATTTGATCCCTCTTAGGAGGGACAGCATGCAGCTGTAGCCATAGATGTCATTGGTCAGTCTGACTCTGATATTATGAGAAAGTTACAGAGGTTAGAGGGTCTCCAAGATTATACTCTGCAAGATTTAGTAAAAGAAGCTGAGAAAGTGTACCACAAGAGAGAGACTGAGGAAGAAAAGCAAGAGAGAGAAGAGAAAGAGGTAGAGGAAAGAGAAAACCGGCATGAACGCCAGCAGGATAGGAACTTGACTAAGATTTTGGCCGCAGTGGTAGGTGGAGAAAGTTCAGAGAAGGGTCAGTCAGGGTACCTGCGCAACAGGGCAAGAAGACCCCCAGGAGAACAGAGACCTCCACTTGAGAAAGACCACTGCACATACTGCAAGAAAAAAGAATATTGGGCCAGAGACTGCCCAAAAAAGAAGCAGAGGGGCCCCAAAGTATCTGCCCTTGAAGAAGACAAGGGAAGTCGGGGCTCGGTCCCCCTCCCCTAGCCTAGGGTAACTCACTCTGTGGAGGGGACCCCCGTTAATTTTCTAATAGACACAGGAGCTGAATATTCAGTCTTGACTGAACCTTTAGGACAATTAGGATTAAAGAAGATTTTAGTTATGGGAGCCACTGGTAGCAAGCTTTATCCCTGGACAACCAAAAGGATTTTAGACATAGGAAAAAATAAAGTGACGCATTCTTTTCTTGTGATACCTGAGTGCCCAGCACCCCTGCTAGGCTGGGACCTTTGGAAAAAATTGAAAGCACAAGTCCAGTTTACTTCTGACGGACCTGAGGTATCATGGAAGAAGAATCCAGTGGCATGCTTAGTTTTAAATTTAGAAGAAGAATATCACCTCCACGAACAGAAGTCTGAGACTTTACCCTTTAAAGAACGATTGACAGGTTTTCCAGAGGTTTGGGCAGAGCAGGCTGGGATGGAATTAGCTAGGCAAGTGCCACCCAACATAGTCGAGCTAAAAATGGCTGCCAAACCCATTTCAGTCAGGCAATACCCCATGAGTCAAGGGGCTAAAAACAGCATTCGACCACATATCCAGAGACTGCTATAACAGGGTATATTGGTCCCGTGTCAGTCCCATTGGAATACCCCCTTCCTGCCAGTGTGTAAACCTGGGACAAATGACTATGTGCCTGTCCAGGACTTAAGAAAAGTCAATAAGCGGGTACAGGACATTCACTCAACTGTGCCCAACCCTCACAACTTGCTGAGTTCCTTACCACCTGAACGGTCCTGGTACACTGTCCTGGATTTGAAAGATGCCTTTTTCTGTCTCAGATTACACCTGAACAGTCAACTTCTGTGTGCTTTTGAGTGGCGAGTCCCTGAAGGAGGATATACGGGTCAGCTAATTTTGACTAGGCTGCGACAGAGGTTCAAAAATTCACCCACTTTTTTTGATGAAGTGGTCCACCACAACCTTATGCCCTTTAGGGAACAGAACCTCCAAATTTCTCTCCTGGAGTATGGAGATCATTTAATCCTTGCAGCTTCAACCCAGGAACTGTGCCTTGACAGGATCAAGAAGCTTCTAAATGAAAAAAGTGAATTGGTGAACCACTAAGAAAGCTCAGCTATGCCATATGGACTTGACCTACCTAGGATACTCCCTCTGAGAAGGAAAGCAGTGGTTCACCGAAGCTCGAAAGAAGACTGTGATGCAGATCCCAACCCCCACCACTCTGTGACAAGTACTTGAGTTTCTGGGAACGGCAGGCTTTTGTAGACTCTGAATACCAGGGTCCACAATGTTGGCGGCACCTCTGTACCCACTCACTAAAGAAAAAGTCCCGTTCACCTGGACAGAGGAACACCAAAAAGCCTTTAACAGCATAAAGGCTGCTCTGCTTGCAGCCCAGGCTTTGGCCTTGCCAGATTTGACTAAGCCTTTCACCATATACGTTGATGAGCCAGCTGGAGTAGCACGCAGAGTCCTGACTCAGACTCTGGGGCCCTAGAAGAGGCCAGTGGCCTACCTGTCTAAAAAATTGGACCCAGTTGCCAGTGAATGGCCCTCCTGCCTAAAAGCCATCGCTGCAGTAGCCCTACTTGTTAAAGATACTGGCAAGCTTACTCTAGGTCAGCATGTGAGTGTAATCACTCCCCATGCGTTAAAGAGTATTGTATGACAGCCCCCTGACCATTGGATGACAAATGCCCGGATGACCCACTACCAGAGCCTGTTGCTAAATGACCGAGTGACTTTTGCCCTACCTGCCATCCACAATCCTACCACCCTTCTCCCCAAGACCGATGCCTCTACCTGGGTACACCAATGTGCTGATATCCTGGCTGAAGAAACTGGATCAAGAAAGGATCTGACTGACCAAACTTGGCCAGGTGTGCCTGACTGGTACACAGATGGTAGAAGCTTTGTGGTGGAGGGAAAATAAAGAGCAGGAGAGGCAGTGGTTGACAGAAAACATGTAATTTGGGCAAGTTAACTTCCAGAAGGAACTTCGGCTCAGAAGGCTGAGCTCCTGACGCTAACTAAAGCTCTGCGGCTGGCAGAAGGTAAGGCAATCAATATTTACACTGACAGCCACTATGCTTTTGCCACAGCCCACATTCATGGGGCCATCTATAGACAAAGGGGGCTACTTACTTCAGCAGGCAAGGAAATCAAAAATAAAGAAGAAATCTTGGCCCTCCTAGAGGCTATACACATGCCCAAGAAAGTGGCCATCATCCTCTGCCTTGGCCATCAAAAGGGGCAAGGTGCTGTAGCCCAGGGAAATCAGATGGCAGGTTGGGTGGCCAAACAGGTGGTACAAGGCATCCCTGCGCTGCCTGTAGAGAGTATAGAAGAACCAAAAGGGACCCCAGAGATCAGTTTTGAATACACCTCCAAAGATTATGAGATGATTGAAGATCTTGAAGAACAAGGGAAGTCCAAAGGATTTAGCTATCATGGGATAGCAAGAACAAAAGAAGGAAAAATTATTTTGCCCTATAGAGAAGGAAAGGCATATGTAAAACGCATCCATCCCCTGACACATCTGGGAGCAAAGAAATTGTGTGATTTAATCCAGTCCTCAAACTATTATGTGCTCAGGCTACTAGACGAACAAGTAACTAAATCCTGCAAGTGTGTTCCATAATTAATGCTGCACGCCCCTTTAATGAACAAGGAAAACGACAACTGGGGGATAGACCTGGAGTTTACTGGGAAGTAGACTTCACTGAGATCAAACCAGGAAAATATGGTAATAAATAGTTACTAGTTTTCATAGACACTTTCTCAGGATGGTTAGAAGCCTTCCCCACCAAGTCTGAAACTGCTCAGGTGGTGACCAAGAAGATCGTTGAAGAGATCCTACCCCAGTTTGGGATCCCCAGGATAATATGCTTGGATAATGGGCCTGCATTTGTTGCCCAGGTAAGTCAGGAATTAGCCACACATTTGGGGAACAATTGGAAGTTATATTGTGCTTATAAACCCCAGAGATCAGTATAGGTAGAAGGAATGAACAGGACTCTAAAAGAAACCCTAACTAAATTAGCTTTTGAGACCAGTGGTAAAGACTGGGTGACCCTCCTTCCCTTTGTGCTCCTTAGGGCCCGAAACATACCTGGGTGTTTCGGCATTACTCCTTATGAAATTCTACATGGGGGACCACCCCCCTTGACCGAGTCTGATGGGATATTGAATTCCAGTGCTGACTCTTCCTCACCCTCTTCTCTGTTTACCCAATTAAAGGCCGTAGAAGTTGTCAGAACACAGATCTGGGACCAGATTAAAGAAGCCTACACACCAGGGAGCAGTGCAGTGCCCCACAGGTTCCAGGTCGGGGACTCAGTTCTGGTCTGACAACATCGAGCTGGCATGCTTGAGCCACGGTGGAAGGGACCTTATCTAGTGCTGCTGACCAGCGCCAAGGTAGCAAAGGTAGACAGGATCGCTGCCTGGATCCACGCATCCCACATAAAAAAAAGGCATCCAACCAGGATGAAGACGACCTCAGAGAAAATTGGACAGTGGCCGCTACTGATAATTCTCTTAAACTGTGCCTTCGCTGTACACCAACCTTGGGTAATAATCCTCACACTCTTATGACCCTGACATGGGAGGCCATCTCTCAAGCTGGAGATACTGTATGGAGTACTTCAAAGCCCCCCCCCCCCTTATACATGGTGCCCCCCTCTGTTTCCTGAAATCTGTGCCCTGATAGATGGATTAGATGCCTGGGATATCCCTGAAGAGTCACATGAAACGGTGCCCCAAGATGAGGTAATCTATCACAAGCAGCCATATCACCAGGGGTTAAGTTCCCAAGGAAAGTACATTGCAGATATACCAGGCTGTAGTAGCAGGTCTCAACAGAGGAGACTTTGTCAGGAGCCCTTTTATGTCTGTCCCAGGGATAGGGCAAATAAAAAAGAGGCTCGCTGGTGTGGGGGAATAGAGGGCAACTTCTGTAGTCAGTGGAGATGTGAAACCACTGGTACCACTCATTGGGACCCTTCCTCTAGCTTGATATTATTATAGTATCCAGATGAAATAAGGGCCATGATTCCTTAAACATCACTTTTACTCAAAAAGCAAAAGAGACAAAAAAGATTGGATAAAGGGAAGACTGTGGGGCCTAACATTTTATGTGACAGGGACGGGCCCTGGATTCACATTTAAGATACGGCTAAAGATGAAGTGTCCCCCAACCCAGGCAGTAGGACCTACCCCCGTTCTTGTTAAAAAACCTCCAATGCCCCTTCCCAGACCTACTTTTCCCGGACATACCCTAGTTGGTCCAGCTATTCCAACAGAAGTCTATACCCCTTCCTCAGACCTGAAACTTACATTGCCCCTACTCCCCCAGATACTGAAAACCGTCTGTTTAGTATGGTACAGGGGGCTTTTTGGTACGCAATTGTACCAATCCCAACATCACTAAGTCTTGTTGGCTGTGTTATGCCTCCAATCCCCCATATTATGAGGGAGTTGCTCAAGTCAAGACATACAATAAGGCTGAGGACAATTCTCAGTGTCCTTGGGGAGAAAACAGAAAACTAACATTAGCAGCTGTCTCGGGAAATGGACTTTGCCTGGAACAAGTCCCACATGACAAACGGTAACTCTGTAATCAGACTCATCATCTCCAGTCTTCCAGTAATAGAGGTCAGTACTTAGTCCCTCCCTTAGTCACAGTATGGGCTTGCAACACTGGACTCACTCCCTGTGTATTTACTTCTGTTTTTAATACTTCTAAAGATTATTGTCCTTTAGTTCAGAGGGTTCCTAGGCTTCTGTATCATGATGACAGTTTTTTGTCAATGGATTCAACCACTGGACCCAGTATAAAAGGGAACCCATTACCATGACCTTAGCAGTGCTTTTGGGTCTAGGAACAGCAGCTGGGGTCGGCACAGGCACAAATGCCTTGATACAGACCCCCCACTATTTTCATGAATTGCACAACTGCTATGGATGCAGACCTAGGAGCACTAGAGCAGTCCATCACCAAACTTGAAGAATCTTTGACCTCGCTACAGAACAGAAGGGGGCTAGATCTACTTTTTCTCAAAGAAGGTGGACTCTGTGCCGCACTAAAAGAAGAGTGTTGTTTTTATGTAGACCATTCTGGTCTTATCAGGGACTCCATGGCTAAGCTCAGAGAAAGGTTAGAAAAATGAAGCAAAGAAAGAGAAGCGTATTAAGGATGGTATGAAAATTGGTTTAACAGGTCTCCCTGTTTTACGACACTGATTCCACCCTGGCAGGCCCTCTGATTATTTTTTCCTCCTGCTTTCTTTTGGGCCATGTATTTTAAATAAGCTGGTTGCTTTTGTTAAAATAAACACCATACAAGTCATGGTCCTCAGACAGCAATATCAACAAGAAGAAAGGTCGTTCTAAGATTAGAGCTATCCACTAAAAGAAGTGGGTAATGAACAGCAAAAACTTATAATTTTGGGTCTTATAGCATTGTGGTATGTAAGTTCAAGAAATTCAGGGCTGAAGAATAGACCCAGGCGGGTCCAGGCACAGCCATACTCACCCTGTAGCTAAGAATTTCCGGCCATAAAAGATTAAAAAGAGAATGCAGGAACTAGCCACTGCTATCAGGGCAGACCAAATGGCCATCTGGCAGGATGGCACCTCCCTATAGACCCCATAAATCATACATTGACCAGGTGTCCTGCTGACCTCGAGAAGTCCCAAGCCCTTGTGTCTTTCTCCATTTTAGCAGGTACATATTACCCTGCTAATTTGTAATCATCCTGCCGCCATTTAAATAAGCCAATTATGTGTAATGGCGCAAATTCTTTTGGCTCCCCTGTTTTTGGTTTGTGGTTTTTGCCTTTATAAGCCTGTAAAAAGTTTGGGCTGGGGTTGAACTCCCCTGCCCCCTGCACGGTGCATGAGTTTCGTCCTCAGCATTCTGGCTTGAGCGAACCTTTGTTGTTTGTGTGTTTGTATGCCATTAAAGCCTTGTATAATTACAGTGAGTTCGGTCTCAGTGTCCTACTGGGTGCGCGCTTGCCCGAGAAGGGACTTCCCACGGGGGTCTTTCAGTAGGTTTTCTGAATAAGTTTGTATTACATGGCAAAAAAAAAAAGATTTATTATATTCATTTCCTTCCTTCTCATGGTGTTTAAGGCATATATAATGCAATTGAATACTGCACATTCGGATTATTAACAGTTTTATACCAAGTTCCAAATTTAACATACCACGAAATGAGAAAGCGTACAATATATATTCCAATCATGAATAAGCAAATGAATGTAGGGAAATAGTTTTCAGGTACTAAGATACATAGCTATTAAGACATGATCAGAACAATTTAGATCAGAGGATATTAGCCTAACCCCTATGACTTAAATTTCCACTTGGCTGTATACTCAGAGCTCTGTGTCCTGTCTGTTGCTGATTGGAACAATGCTTTGTTTTTCAGTAGCTTCCTGCATGAATTTAACATGGTCATACACTATAGACCGTCTTAGCAGTAATCAACTTAATGTGGATCTAGGAATCTGTTACCTGTAGAGAAGGGCCTCTCTGTTAAGAATGATCAGTGACCATTGTACCTCATTGTTTCTACAGAGGATCCTAAAGGGTGCATAACCTGCTGTGAAAAAGATCTAGGCCCTCTAATCCATGACACAAGCCTAGTTTCCATTTGTTCAGTTATGTCAGATTTTGTACTAATATATTCAGGCAAAGTAATTACTGTTATATATCTGTTCTATCCAAGATTTTAATACTATTGGTTGCTATTTTGCATTGAATCCTAGAGCTGACGAACCAAGTAAAGAACACTGGGAAATCACCTAGATAAAAGAGATAAAGTGTGTGATGGTTACACCTTGTAATGGCAATGACTCTTTGAATTAAGAGGCCTTAAAAAGAAATGAAATAGAAACTTGAGTTTCTCAGTAATGTGAGTCACTCTGGTATCAGGTCTCTTTAGCCTGAGGATACAAGAGAAGACTCTAACCAACATCATTGACAGTCTTGGTCTTAGGTCATCATGATATCCCTTTCTATGATCCCAAGTGTATTACAATATAATAAGTAGACCCACCAAAGGCAATAAAGTAAAGACAGCACTAATCACTGAGTCCTAGGCATCCTAAATGCTAGGCAGTCACTCTGTCAACTGAGCTATGTACAGACTCTGTTCCCAATATTCACAGATTTAAGGTTTTCCAATGAAGCCTAGAAGCTGCTTTCGAAGGAAGATGTGTTCTATGACTATGTCCTAGAACAGTCTGCTGGAAATGGCACCTCAGTTTCTGGTCAGTACTAGGAGAGCAACAGCAGGGAGGTAAAAGCTATTCACTATTGCGTCCCGCTCAACCGGCAAGAAAGATACAACAAACTAGAATCTTCCACAGCAAGAGCTTTATTGCTTGCTTATCAGGAAGATCCCGAACCGGGAAAATGGCGCTGCTTTTATAACCTGCAGCGTGACATTTCAGCACCTGATATGGCATGACAGCTCCTGATTCATTGCTTGCCCATCACCTGAATATTTCACCCCGAGAATGGGAGTGCCTAGGAGTGAATTCACTCTCGCACCTTCGTACAAGGCTTCTTTACTAGTTAGCCACAGTGGAGGCCCGCGCCATCTTATAATGGCGATTGCTCGCTGCACACACGGCTCTCCTCAGAGATTACTGGTGGCATGCACGAGATTGCTCGCAGTACGTACCTGCTCTCCACATCTTCCCCTTTTTATTTTATTAAAACTTGAGGCTGGTCTAGGCCTGTGTAACTTTGCCCATCCACTGTGGCTCCTGTCTTAGGTCATTCCTCCAATGTCACAGCCTTTCCTGTCATAGGGTAACCCTATCGCCACCGGGCCCCGTGTCTTAGGTTGATCTGTGCATGAGGAAAGTTGCCCGTCCCTGGATACCACAGTGCTATGTGACATTAACTACTAAATAAACTAGGGCAAACTCTATAAAAGAGGACAGCCACCAATGTCAATTAATTTTTGAGCATAGATAGCCAGATTTCAGGGAAGGCCCCTTGCTTGATGGCAGCAAGTGCTTGGGTTATCAAAACCTTGTCACGTGTTTGTTGGGTTCTGAGCTTGCAAACCAACCAGAGCATGACCACAAGTCCACAGCAGGTGGCAACGCCAAATAAACCTACCCCCACCCATTCCTTAAAATAAGAAAAGGCAGATGAAATCCAGGAGGAGAGGACCTCTGTCAATGACAGGTCCACTCGTGTTGAGTTGATCTTTAGAACGGCCGCTCTAAGGACCTCAAGGGTCTCATCGAATCTTTCAGACCAGTTTCCTGCAAGATATAAAGAAACCTGTCTAGACAAATTAGCTGCATAAGTAAAATTTCATATTGGACACTGGTAATGCACAGAGCTTCCAGTTTTCTTTCACAACCCAACTGGGTCATCTGGTATAGAACACCTATCTGTTCTTCTGCCAGGTCAAGGCACTGATTCAAAGTCATCAGCCCTCCCTTTAACTTGGTACTAGCAGAAGCTTGGACAGTGATGGCATCAGCCAGATCTGCTGAAAGCTGATTTAATTTTGTGCCTGATTGAACCGCACTAACCATAGCATACCCTGCAGCTGTAGCAGCAGCTGCACTGGCTGAAATTGCTATGATCACGGCAGCAGTAATGCCAAAATCTCTCTTTTTTCAAAACATAGATAAGATGGAGGGTGTATCCACCAGAACAGGGATCCAACGTGGGATCCGTGCCACCATGGCACGGGTGTTCTTTGTTACATCCCAACATTGAGAAATCCAACAATTATCATTGGAACAGATTTCAAATGAATCATTTGAAAGAATAAACAAGAAAGCGGGGTAAACACAGACTGTGGTAGATGGATAATTAATCTGGTTTACCAAAGTTTTATTAAACCCAGTGATCTCTGCACTGGTATTACTATATCCATAAGAGTCCAGGGAGGCATCATGTATTCCCCAATACTGAGCAAATCTTGAGATGCCAGTAAAAGAAGCCTTTCCAACTGCTCCTCCCTGGATAAAGATCAAAGGATTGAGTTCTGTACAAATGCCATTGACTCCACAAAGCACCCACTTGTGAAAGGGATGCATTCTAATGTCCTGTATGAAAAGTCCCTTTTTCATAACAAATTCCTTCTCTGGGTTATCTATCATGTTGGCAGAAAAGGAAAAGGTTTTACTCTGATCTGCCCAATGAGTGATGGAGGATTGACAATCAGACCAAGGCAGGATCAGCCCTTCATCTTCCAAACTACAATGAGGGGCTATTTTTGGTTGGTGTGGACGTTTTTTGTCTGAAAAGTTAGGTGGTAGAAATGTACCATTAACCCAATTTACCTCGTGCCAAAAGGTCCGATTTGTAAAGGTTATCTCTATATTGGAAGTATCTTGGGTTGTGCTCACGCAACCTCCTCTATGCTCATTAAACTTCCCCAAAGCTCGGGCTGTGAGGTTGATACAATTTCCTGGTCCATTAATTCGAAAACATAAAGAACCCTGTTCTAGTAAAGTGCGATTTTCTCCTAATGGTGCTCGGGTTGGGATCATAGTGTAAATATGGCAAATCCACTGTTTTATCAGTAGTAAAGAATTTTGGAAGAACTATAGTATCATAGCGAACTGGCATTGGTTTAGGAAAAGTTGAGAGAATAGCCCATCTCTGCTGGCCCATTATACTAGGAACCTGAGACAAGTTCAGCATTGTCAGGATCAGGAACAGTCCTTGGGAGGTCAGCATCTTCTGCACCATCCTTGATGAATATCCTGGGGATGAGTCATTCCGGCAGCCAAAATGGGTTGTCTTCACTCTGTGAAAAAACACAAACAGCTCCCCAGGATCTGATTAAGATAGGATCCGGGCCTTTCCACTGACCAGTTAAAACATCCTTCCCTTTGACCATTTATTTTGGTCTATCAGGGTCTGAGCTATGTCGCTCAGCTGCAGAGTGTCCCTGCTCGTCGAGATTCAAAAAATTAAGTGTAAAGAGTGCCATAGATACTGCTACTCTTGGCACTGAGGTCAGAGTCTCATCAACTCCCCCTTTCTGTTTTATAAGATTTGAGTTTGGGGTGGGCACGTTCCACAATGCCTTGTCCTTGAGTATTATAAGGAAGGCCAGTCAAATGAGTGACATCCATTTGATGACAAAATTGTTGAAATTAAGTAGAATTATATGCTGGCCCATTATCCGTTTTTAGAATTGTGGGCTTGCCCCACACACTCCACGCTTCTAGGCAGTGCTGTATAACATGAGAGGCTTTTTCACCTGTTAAAGGTGTGGCAAATATTACACCAGAGCAGGTGTCAATAGAAACATGTAAATATTGATTTCTCCCAAAGGAGGAAATATGACTGACATCCATTTGCCAGACCTGTAATGTCCTGACGCCACGAGGATTTACCCCTACATGAGGAGTAGGTAAAAATTGACAACAGTTTTGACATTGGGTGACAATGTCACGAGATTCTTTCCTGGTTAAAGTAAAACGGTGGTGTAATGTCTCAGGTGTCACATGAAAGCATTCATGAAATTCTCTTGCAGCCTCTGCCTGTGAGGACAAAGCAGCAGCCACGATTCTAGTGGCTTTGTCTGCTAAGTCATTTCCATGAGACATGAGGCCAGGAAGGCCAGAATGAGCTCAAACATGAGTAATATAGACAAGATGTCTTCTGTATAACAAGGCTGACTGAATCTTTTGAAAAATGTGAGCAAGCTTACTAGTTGGTTTAATTAAGCCTGCAACTTCAAGCATATTAACTGCATTGAACACATATAAGGAATCAGATACAATATTGAGCGGTCCCAGGAAAGTTTCAAGGACTTCTAGAACTACCAAACACTCTACAACATGGGGTGATGAATCATTATATTGTTTAGATGTTACTTGGCCCTTTACTACATATGCACCTATACCAGATTTGGATCTATCTGTATACACTACTACCCCATCCGGAAGTGGGTGTTTGACTGTTATTATTGGAAACACTATAGCTTGGCTTAAGGCAAATTGTAAGATTGTATGTTTTGGATAATGGTTATCAATTTGTCCTGAATAGGAGGCAACCAAGACTGCCCAATCGTTGGTTGTTGCTGCCAGGGTTTGAACTTGAGCAGAAGTATAAGGTACACTTACTATATAAGGTTCTTACCCGAAATAAGTAATGGCTGCTTTTATCCCCCTAAGTGCAAGTTGAGCAACTGCATTAGGATACCACTCAATGATTTTTGCAGGGGAAGCATTAGGATGGACCCACAACAAGGGCCAATTTTGCCATAAGACCACTGTTGGTAACTGTGCAGTTTTTAATATGCACAATTCAAATGACTTTGACTCGTCAATGCGTTGTAATTGAGCATCTTGTAGGGCCTTTTCTACAATTTGTAAAGCTTGACATGCAGCTGGGGTAAGTGCTCTGTGGGAGGAGATATGGGTATCTCCCTCTAATATGTCAAATAAGGGCTTTAATTCTGCTGATGGAATTTTCAAAAAGGGTCTCAGCCAATTAATATCTCCTAACAATTTTTGAAAATCATTCAAGGTATGTAGTTGATCTTTGCGAATCTCTAATTTTTGAGGAACAATTTTGTCAGGATAAATAAGTGACCCTAGGAAGGCTCCCATTCGAGCAACTTGCACCTTTTCGGTGGCCACCTGCAATCCCCATTGCCCTAACGTTTTTATTAATATAAGGTATGCATCTTGCAATAACTCTGAATTTTTATGTCAAATCAAAATGTCATCCATATAAATTATCACCTGTAATGATGGAAAATGTTCTCTAACTGACTTAAGTGCCAATTGTACATACAGATGACACATGGTGGGGCTATTCGCCATCCCCTGAGGTAGGACCTTCCATTGGTATCTTTGATCTGGCTCTAAGTAATTAATGGCTGGGATCGTAAATGCAAATCTTTGCTTATCTTGAGGGCATAAAGATATAGAGAAAAAGCAATTTTTAATGTCTAGGATTATAATTTCCCAATTTTTGGGTAAGGCAGAAAGTAATGGTAGCCCTTGCTGAACTGGTCCAAACAGATGCATTTGCGCATTAATTGCTCTAAGATCATGTAATAAGTGCCATTTGCCAGATTTTTTCTTAATTACGAAAATAGGTGTATTCCAGGGTGAGGTAGAAGGCTCTAAATGACCCAAGTGTAGCTGTTCAGAAATTAGTTTTGTGGCTGCTTCTAATTTTTCAGAGGAGAGAGGCCATTGGGGAACCCATACAACTTCCTCTGTAAGCCATGGTATGGGCATGGAACCCTCAACAGCTGTCTCTAGAAAAAATCCAAACCTTGTCTCCCATTATTACCTTTTTGAGGGATAGGTTCAAGTTTACCCTGCTCTCCTTTTCCTAATCCCCTTCCTTCTTTATAGCATATTTTCTCAATCATTCGAACAGCTTGTGGCGAGCATGCATTAGTTAAGGTCAGTCCTAGTGCCTGTAAGATGTCTTTCCCCCAGAGATTTACTGGGAGTGGTAAGACATAAGGAGTGAATCGTCCCATTTGACCTTCAGGCGCTGTCCAGCTCAAAGAACGGGAACTAATAGTGGGACAGGACTGATAACCGAAACCTTGCAAAGAATGTGATGACTGAATAACTGGCCAAGTTTTCGGCCACCAGTGAGAAGAAATAATACTTTTGTCTGCTGCTGTGTCTAAAATCCCCTTAAATTGTTTCCCTTCTATAACTAACTCTAAAGAAGGCCTGGAATCTAAAGGCATTATTAAATAAGCCGAATCATTTCCAATAGAACCAATCCCTCTGGTAGCTTGAGGGACACCAGAAGAGGGAAAACAGCCATGTAGGCTTGGCTGAATTACTAACTGAGCTATTCTATCTCCTTGTGAAATAGAAACGACACCCTGAGGACAGGAACAGAGAACTTGAAGTCCCCCTTCATAATCTTGATCTACATCTCCAGGGTGAACAATAAGACCTTGTAGTGTAAGGGAAGCCCTGCCCAATATTAGGCCGACACTCCCAGATGGCAGAGGTCCTTTATAGTTAGTAGGAATAGGCTGCACTCCCATTTGAGGGATCAGCATGAATTGGGTGTTGCCCTGCGGACTGTGGGGTCCACCTTTCGCCTGTCGAGGTCCCATATGTTTTCGGGCCCTGAGACCTGAGGGCCCTGTACTGGTTTTTTGAAATGGTGTCATTATCTACTGCTTGAGGGAATCCTGACTGCAGGAGCCTGCCTCGAATGTCCCTGATTGAACGACAAGCGCTAGTCCAATGATATCATTTTCCACACTTAGTGCACAATCCTGGTGCTCTCCTTTTAACAAGGGCTCTACAGTCCTTTTTTAAGTGTCCCGGTTTGCCACGATTATAGCAGAGTTTGAGCTCAGCCATGTCAGTGCATTTTTGCACTTGTAGAATGGCAGCTGCTAAACCTGCATTAGTGAGTGGCCCACCAAGTTCAGGGCAAACCTTCGACCAGTCCTGCAGTCCCTTGCTTTTTCCAGGTGTAATAGCCGGCCTGCATTCCTGGGTAGCCTGTTCATATATCAACTGTCCAATTAAAGGCATAGCTGCTTTTGTATCTCAAAATATTCTCGTGCTGCCTCTGTCATTCTAGCCACAAAATCTGAGTACGACTCCTGGGAGCCCTGAGTGATCTTGGTCAAATGCCCACTTGCCTCTCCCTTCTTAGAGAGTGCCTTCCATGCCTTAACAGTGGCAGCTGAGATCTGGGCGTATGCTCCCCAATGATAATCTGTTTGGTTAGCAGCATGCTGTCCCTGACCTGTAAGCAATTCAAATGTCCATGTCCTTTGGTTTCCTTCCATGGTGGCATTGGCCCTTGCCTGCGTCTGACAGGAGTCCTGCCACAAAGCTTTCCATTCAAGATACATCCCCATACTGGGGGCTGCAGCTTTTACTACAGTCTGGCAATCACCAGGAGTCATAGTGTGAGTTGCAAGCCTTTCAACTTGTGCTACAGTGAAATTAGCTCTGACTCCATAACACGGACTGTTTCTGCAAGCTCCTTAATCTGTATATATTCTACTGGAGCGTGAACACGCCCTCCCTCAGCTCTTTCAAAAACTGGAAATGCCTGTTGTATCTTCCTCTGTTCCTCTTTTGGTATAAATGAGTCTGAATGATACCTCTGCACATAAGGCTCAGAATGGTGCCTCTGCACATAAGGCGGAGGTGCACTAGAACCCTGAAGTTGCATATCCGAAGACCGCGCAATGATTTGGCATTTGTCTCTAGCTGCTTTCATGTTATTCTGTAACTGATTAACTTGTCTTTCATCTGACTGGTATCTTTCTCCCTCACAACCTGTCGCTTTCTTCTCTAAGTCTGTTTCCTCATAGGAATAAGTTCCTTATCTGATTCTGAGCTACTGACAGCTAGCTGCTTTAACTCATCTAGTGGTGGGTAGAGGCTTCTTTCCTTATGTGCCTCTCCAGCTCGATCTCCCTTCTTCTCTCCCTTTCCATCCTTTTTTCTAATCTCTCCCCAGGTATTTTCCCTGACATTCTCTTTTCCTCGGTCTCAAGGCTCATGGAAAGGCCTAAATTCTTCAGTGCACTTTGTTTCCTCTCTATTTTTCCTCTCTCTCCCCGCTCTAACTCTGATAGACTTTCTTGAATTTCGTCCAGAACTTTCTGCCCCGCTTCTACCATTTGCTGACAATCCTCATCTGTTAAACACGATTTCACCAATTTCATAGCGGCATAATCCCTCCTTTAAGTTTGCCTTTCTGTTGTTCCCTAACTAGATCTCCTTTCAGTTTGTCCCAAGAGGCGACAGTTAATGACAATGAGCAAGCATACCATGGTGCAACACGGTCTATCTCTCTGACAAATCCCTCTTAGGTCTTAGTGGCGATTTTTAGGCCACACTGCTTCAGGACTGAGCGTAAGCCCACTACTATAGAATGGGAGGTTCCCATACTGCCGCTGTCCAGGCCTGACCGGGCCTGAAATTGGTTGCTGTCCAGGCGCTGTCCAGGCCTGACTGCGACTAAGAACCAGTCAACAGTTCCAGTGGTGGAAACAAAACGAAACCAAAAGGAAAAGTGTAATCGCCATGCAAACAATCAAAAGGGCTTCTAACTCTGGAGAAATTTCAAGATTGTACGTACCTTCTAGAGCCTTTTGTCCCACAGTTCTGATTCTGCCCCGTGAATGAGGGATCTTCCTTGCGCTGGTGTGATGACAGTTCCCGGGTTTTGGCACCACTTATTGCGTCCAGCTCGACCAGCAAGAAAGATGCAACAAACCAGAATCTTCCTCAGCAAGAGCTTTATTGCTTGCTTCTCAGGAAGATCCCGATCCGGGAAAATGGCACTGCTTTTATAACCAGCAGCGGACGTTTCAGCACCTGATATGGCATGACAGCTCCTGATTCATTGCTTGCCCATCACCCCACTATTACACCCCGAGAATGGGAGTGACTAGGAGTGAATTCACTCTCGCACCTGCGTACAAGGCTTGTTTACTAGTTAGGCACAGTGGAGGCCCGCACCATCTTATAATGGTGATTGCTCACTGCACACATGGCTATTCTCAGAGATTACTGGCGGCACGCACGTAATTGCTCGCAGCACTTACCGGCTCTCCACAATTCACCACGATATCTGCAGTCCCTTCTATGAATAGTCTGTTGTAACCTGGAGAGTTCTGGTCATCCACTCTGATACCACTACTGTTGTAGCAACTTGAACTTCTCTTAAACCAGTCAGTCCCTTTCTATAGAGATGATTCATCCCTGAAGCATCTACATGGGAGAGAGAATGGGGAGCATAGAAATCAGAGAGAGGCAGAAGTAATCTAGACTTCAAGCTGAGAAAAGAAAAAGTGGTCCTGGGGAAAATACAGTGATTTCTGGGTAGAGAATATGGAGCATCCCAGTAAAGGTAGTTCTGAACTGGCTTGTTTATCTTGAAGGCAGACTTGGGCATTGTATAAAGCTCTCTTGTAAGATCTCATACACAAAATTTTGCTCAATGTCTGACTCAGAAGTAATATTTCAGCAGTATCTACGATTCATGCTGGAAAAAACTGGAGAAAAGAAATCAGGATTTTTGTGGGCCAAGGTCCATGACATAAGGCTTCAGATATCTAAATTGGCAAAGCTCATGCAGCCAAGAGAAACCTTTACACAGACACCTAGAGTCTTGTGGCAATGAGCCAGGATCAAATTCACCATAACTATCCATATTTTAGCATTCCTTGTGCTATGATAATAAAGGACACAGCCTGAGTTCATATAAATCATTAGGTCTGCTTTTATTAGGTTCTAACTTCCTGGGGCGGGGCTCTAAAGCAGGACAAATCTTTCCTCTGATCAGCAGAAGATATAACATGACCTAGTCATGTCGGGCATGCATGCAGAGCTTAGAGAATGAGAACCCTGAAGGGGCATAGAACCTCAAGAGATCAAGAAATAAATTGACTTCTGTTTGGCATTTGCCTGTCAGAGAGAGAAGCACTTAAGGCAGGGTCATCTCTGCCTTTCATTGTTTCAGGACTCAACACTCTGCAACTTTGTTTCAATACCTTCTTTCTGTTAGCCATTAGCTTGCCTTTAGCCTCCTAGACTCAGTGTTGCTGAGTGTGAAACAAATTATACTCCTGACAGCCTCAGGAGCATGTAGATGTGTAATTCACACACAAGTACCAATTCAAATGTGTTGTGTCTGGCCAGTGGCTCACATGTCTGGGTTCTAATCTGGAAAGGAATCTTGGAAACCTGGAAGAGAACAGGGAGCTAGGCAGAGAAGAGAAAGATGTAGCTAAGGCAAAATTCTGAACAAAGCTCAATTTTACTATTTCTGAAACTCATTTATGAAGCAGAGGTAGGGACCTGATTCCCGCCAAATCATCTTGGAGTAAAGTTGCAGGTGAACACGTGATGGGTCCAGAAATGCTAGTTGGAAAGCAGCAGCAGTGGGAGTGGCAGGGTTATAGAGCTGCAAGCTCTGCTGAGATGCTCTCTAATACTGAAACCTGAGCAGATCAGCTGAAAATGAAAGGAAGCTTGTTCAGGTATAAGACTAAAAATAAGGGTTCTGGGCATGGAGGAACAACACTTGTGAAATATCAATCTGATATATAAGGAAAAACAGAAATAGACTAGCAACAACCAGTCCCAGAGAATAGAGGGAGATAGCTTACGAGGTTAGTCAAGCACCATTTGCTCTTTGGAATGCCTAACTGCTCATCCATCCAATTTTGCTTGTAACCATCTCCTTTCTAATCTACCAGCCAGATAATATGCAAAGCCTGAGGGACCTTCTAACATTCAGTCCTACAAGGGAGGTCACCATCAAATCTCCACCTCAGTGTTCAGGAAACACTGTAATAAAAGACAGAAACAGTGTAGGATCATAAAAACTATCTTGATTGTAACTACTAGAATTTAGTCCTAGCTACACACATTTTATTAAAAAACTGACATCAATGAAATTTATATTTTAGAGTTGTTTCTACAACAGAACAAACGATCTACATTTGGGGTTGGTCTTCCTATTTCACATAATCAAATCAGGAAAAAAAATTCCTCACAGGTGCCCCAAATTCCCAGAGTTTTAGTGAATTCCTAATATTATCAGGGTTACAACCAAGACTAGCCATCATAAGTATACCTCTTGTCAATAAGACATACAATCATATCTCCTTATATTATATTAATTTCCAAAGGAAAGCAATAGTTATGCCTAGCATAGTATCCTATATCCAATATACAACTGCAAATAAAGTATATGAATTTTCAGGGCAGAATCATGCTTAACATGAGATAAAATTCCATATACAACTACAATCATATTTTATCTTTTAGAATAGATTACAATTTCTTAATTGTAACACCATATAAAATCAAATTCAAAGCATTGTTTACTTTCAAAGTACACTGACATGATTATACATTCTCATTCAAAATAAGAGGAAAAGAAACATAAACAGGAAATATTGGGAAAATCAAGATCAAATCTAGCTAGACAAACCCCAAATCCTAAATTTATGTACATTGTGGCTTAAAAAGCTCTTCCTATCTAGTTTCATGACTACAATATATTTCTCTGTCTTGGAATGGTTCCATTCTTTGTGTGTAGCTTTCTTTGAGAGATATCGCACAGCTGTGGACCTTCTTACATCCTGATTGCTATATCACAATATAGGCTTCCCTTTCATACCTTCACAAAAAGCCTCTCTAGACATCTATTCAGGGACTTCACTGCAACCTGGATGCCCTCAGTGGCTTTCCATAACCACGTAGGAAGACTCCATGGCTCTTTTACTTCTGTATCCTTCATTAATCTGATGAAAGAACTACATGGTGGATGTTGCCAAGTTCTTTTGCCTGCTTTAGATAGAACCTGCCTGCTTCCTTGAATATTTTTTCATAAATTTGATATGTTGTTTTTCTGCTATAAACAGATCAATCCTTGGGACATTTCTTTGCACAAGTTGCAGGATTACCTTGGTGGATACTCACCTCGAGGAAACAATTCCCTTTATTACATTACTCCTTATATCTTTCAACACTAGCAATGGCTCCCACAAAAAATTTTCTGGTGCTCTTTTTTTCTCCAAACTTAAATTCTAGCTCATCCCTTAAAGAATGAGTACAATCAGGAAAACAAAAGTCAAGAAGCATTAGCGATGTGGGAATAAAGTACAGCTGTACTGCTGGTGGGTGCTTAAGTTGGTACATCCAGGATAAAATCAGTGTGGAATTTGCTAAAAATATCTAAAAATAGAACTAACTGGTGACTCACCTATATCACACTTGAGTGTAGAAAAGATAGCATGGTTATCTATTGATACTTGCTCAGTCATTTTTGTTGATTTTGTTTTCAAAAAAGGAGATGCAATCAGCTGTAACTAAATTTGCTAGAGAGTATATGGAAATTGAAAATACTATATAATAAATGCGTTAAGTCAGGCCTATAAAGAGAAATGCTACGTGTCTGTAATCACATTTGGTCTAGCTTCAACTATTAGATTTTTTGTTTAACTTGGAGTATCTGTGGAGATAAGGAACCCCAAAGTGGCACATGGCATGGAAGAAAGGATGAAGCCTTTAGGGAAGGAGGGAATGACAGAACACATGCAACATAGTAGGAGGAAGAAACATTAGAGATTACAAGTTTAGGTAAGCATGAGTATAGGATTATGTCTGTTATTCCATACGGAATGTCACATTTTAGGAAGTTTATTTAAAATATTACATTTAAGTGGCATTACTCTTGGTTACAGTCCAAAACTTGATACTACAACACTTTCTGAAGAAACCACATACTCGAGTAATAGAACATGAATAAATAAAGTTATAAACAATCTTGAAATTTAATTCTTAGGGCTTGCTGTTATATAGTGGCAGAATGTTCTGTTTATGCTACTAGCAGAGAAAGTAATCAAGCATATTACACATCTGTGATCCCTGACAACAAGATTAGTGACTCATTTGAAATATACTGTGTACATATATATCATCTAGGTTTAAAGTAATATATTCCTGTTGTCTATTTTTCTGTGTTTACTTCTAGATCATAGGAACTATTTTACTGTTACCTAGAACTGATTTTAGAACGAGGACAGAATACTTTGTCTTAATAATTTCATGCCTACCTAAACATAAATACACAATATTGTTTAAAAAATAATAATTATGAATATTTTCTACCTGCATTGGGTAGTGCCATAATAAGTTCGA
Organism: Mus musculus; assembly: GCF_000001635.26. Classification (NCBI taxonomy): domain Eukaryota; kingdom Metazoa; phylum Chordata; class Mammalia; order Rodentia; family Muridae; genus Mus; species Mus musculus. Next base: position 57,654,998 of record NC_000087.7, on the reverse strand, counting down.
ATTTCAAGCTACTGATTAATAATATGAAACAAAAAAATGTTAAATTTTAGGATAGATAGTTATAATACTTCAGAAAGTTGTCAACAAATTACACAGGGAAGGAGAAATAGAATACATCGTTTTCTCCACCTATGGTTATTGAGATTTTGGCCAGGTATAGTAGCCTGGGTTGGCATTTGAGTTCTCTTAGTGTCTGTATAACATCTGTTCAGGCTCTTCTGGCTTTCCTAGTCTCTGGTGAAAAGTCTGGTGTAATTCTGATAGGCCTGCCTTTATATGTTACTTGACCATTCTCCCTTACTGCTTATAATGTTCTATCTTTTTTTAGTGAATGTGTTTTTCTGATTATTATTTGTTGGGAGGAATTTCTTTTCTGGTCAAGTCTATTTGGAGTTCTGTAGGCTTTTTTTATGTTCATGGGCATCTCTTTCTTTACGTTTGAAAAGTTTTCTTCTATAATTATTTTGAAGATATTTGCTGCCCCTTTAAGTTGAAAATCTTCATTCTCATTAACTCCTATTATCTGTAGGTTTGGTCTTCTCATTGTGTCCTGTATTTCCTGGATGTTTTGAGTTAGGATCCTTTTGCATTTTGCATTTTCTTTGATTGTTGTGCTGATGTTCTCTATGGAATCTTCTACACCTGACATTCTCTCTTCCATCACTTGTATTCTGTTGCTGATGCTTGCATCTATGGTTCCAGATATCTTTCCTAGGGTTTCTATCTCCAGCGTTGCCTCACTTTGGGTTTTCTTTATTGTGTCTACTTCCATTTTTAGGTCTAGTATGGTTTTGTTCATTTAAATCACCTGTTCGGATGTGTTTTCCTGTTTTTCTTTAAGGAATTCTACCTATTTGGTTGTGTTTTCCTGTTTTTCTTTAAGGACTTGTAACACTTTAGCAGTGTTCTCCTGTATTTCTTTAAGTGAATTATTAAAGTCCTTCTTGATGTCTTCTACCATCTTCATGAGATATGCTTTTAAATCCGGGTCTAGCTTTTCGGTTTTGTTGGGGTGCACATGACTAGGTGGAGTGGGAGTGCTGTGTTCTTGATTTCTGTAAGTACAATTCTTACATTTGCCTTTGGCCATCTGGTAATCTCTGGAGCTAGTTGTTATAGTTTTCTCTGGTTAGAGCTTGTTCCTCAGGTGATTGTGTTAGCCTCTATCAGCAGACCTGGTAGACTACATCTCTCCTCTGAGTTTCAGTTGTCAGAGCACTCTCTGCAGGCAAACTCTCCTCTCACGGGAAAGGTGCACAGATATATGGCCTAAAGACCTCCCTCCTGGCCGAAGAAGAAGGCCCAAAACAGGACCTGTCCTGAAGCTGAGTTGCTTTGGCCTGTCCCAGAAGGTGTTAGCTTCTGTATTCTACACTCTCACACGTCCAGAATACACTCTGTGGAGTCCTGGAACCAAGATGTCTGCAGCTGATGCTCAGGCAAAGCATTCCTGCACTGGGCAGACCCCTTTCCTCTGGCTGGGAAAGTGGCCAGATGTCTAAAGCCTGTGCAGAATACTCTCAGCTGGGTCCCGGAACCAAGATATCTGCTGCCGCCGATGCTCCGTCAAAGCGCTCCCGCACTGTTCAGACCCCCTTCCTCTGGCCTGGACATTTGCCAGTTTTCTGGGGCCCGAAAAGTGGGCTGCCTTAGAAGCTCTGTGGCTCCCACCTCTCCCAGAAGCTTTTGGCTTCTGTATTCCGTACTCTCACCTGTGCAGAATACACCCGGTTGGGTCCTAGAACCAAGATGTCTGTTGCCGATGCTCAGGCAAAGCACTTCTGCACCCGGCGGACCCCCTTTACTCTGGTTCGGAAAGTGGCCGGATGTCTGGGGCCTTTGCAGAATACACTTGGCAGGGACCTGGACCAGTCTTGTGCTTCTTCAGAAAATTGACATTGTACTACCAGAAGATCCAGCAACACTTCTCCTGGGCAAATACTCAGAAGATGTTCCGATGTGTAATAAGGATTCATTCTCTATGATGTTCATACCAGCCTTATTTATTTATTTTGTTAATATTTTTTATTATTATGTATTTTCCTCAATTACATTTAGAATGTACATTTAGAAAGTCCCCCATACCGTACCCCCCACTTCCCTAACCACGCATTTCCATTTTTTGTCTCTGGCATTCCCCTGTACTGTGGCATATAAAGTTTGCATGTCCAATGGGCCTCTCTTTCCAGTGATGGCCTACTAGGCCATCTTTTGATACATATGCAGTCAAGAGCTCCGGGGTACTGGTTAGTTCATAATGTTATTGGACCTACAGCGTTGCAGATCTCTTTAGCTCCTTGGATACTTTCTCAAGCTCTTCCATTGAGAATCCTGTGCTCCATCCAATAGCTGACTTTGAGCATCTACTTAAGTATTTGCTATGCCCCAGCCTTGTCTCACAAGAGACAGCTATATCCGGGTCTTTTCAGCAAAATCTTGCTAGTTTATGCAACGGTTTCATCGTTTGGAGGCTAATTATGGGATGGATCTCTGGACATGTCAGTCTCTAGATGGTCCATCTTTTTGTCTCAGCTCCAAACTTTGTCTCTATAACAGTCTGGCGGTTCCTCAGAAAATTGCACATGGTACTACTAGAGGATCCCACAATACCTCTCCTGGGCATATATCCAGAAGATGTCCCAACCAGCAAGAAGGAATCCTGCTCCACTATGTTCATAACAGCCTTATTTATAATAGCCAGAGGCTGGAAATAACTCAGATGCCCCTCAACATTGGAATGGATACAAAAAATGTGGTACATTTACACAGTGGAGTACTACTCAGCTATTAAAAAATGAATTTATGAAATTCCTTGGCAAATGGATGGATGTGGAGGGCATCATCCTGAGTGAGGTAACACAATCACAAAAGAACTCAAATGATATTTACACACTGATAAGTGGATATTAGCCCGGAAACTTAGCATACCCGAGATATAAGATACAATTTGCAAAACACATGAAACTAAAGAATGAAGACCAAATTGTGGACACTTTGCCCCTTCTTAGAATTGGAAGCAGTCACCAGCATTATTTATAATAGCCATTTGCTCGAAAGAACTCAGATGTTGCTCAACAGAAGAATATATGATACAGAATGGATACAGAAATTCTGGTACATTTAAACAATGGAGTACTATTCAGCAGTTAAAAACAATGAACTTATGAATTTCTTAGGCAAAAGCATGTATCTGGAGGATATCATCCTGAGTATGGTAATACAATCACAAAAGAACACATATGATATGTACTAACTTATAAGCCGATATTAGCCCCCAAACAGACTACTCAAGATACAATTTGCAAAACGCATGAAACTCGAGATGAAGGAAGACCAAAGTGTGGATACTTCATTGGTTCTTATAATGGGGAACAAAATACCCATGTAAGGAGTTACAGAGACATTTTGGAGGTGAGAAAAAAGAAAGGACCATCCAGAGACTGCTCCACCTGGTGATGCATCCCATAGACAACCACCAAACCCAGACAATATTGCATATGCCAGCAAAATTTTTTGACAGGACACTGGAATAGCTATCTCTTGTGAGGCTATGCCAGTTCCTGGCAAATACAGAATTGGATACTCACAGTCATCTATTGGATGGTACACAAGGCCCTTAATGTGGAATCTAGAGAAAGTACCCAAGGAGCTAAAGGGTCTGCAAACTTAAAGGAGGATCAACATTATGAACTAACCAGTAACCCCCTGAACTATGTATCTAGTTGCATATGTGGCAGAGGATGGCCTAGTCAGCCATCAAAGAGAGGAGAGTCACTTGGTCTTGTGAAGATAATATACCCAAGTACAGGGGAATGCCAGGGCCAGGAAGCAGGAGTGGGTGAGTTGGCAAGCAGGGTAGGGGAAGGTATAGGAAACTTTCAGGATAGCATTTGAAATGTAAATGAAGAAAAATATCTAATAAAAATGAGTTAAAAAATATTAGCAAAACCTTATATTAGCACGTTAACAGCACATCCTAAAGATCTCAAACACAAAGAAGAAATGACACCCAAAAGATGTGGTGGCAGGAAATAGTAAAACTCAGGGTGGAAAAAAAATAAAATAGAAAGAAAAATACAAATAATTTTTGGAACAAATATTGGTTCTTTGACAAGATCACTAAGATCAACAAACTATTATTCAAGTTAACTAAAATAAAAAAGATAATATCCAAATTAGCAAAATCAGATATTAAATGGGGGGACATAACAACAGACACCTGATAGGTCAGAAAGTTTCGCAAAGTGCTTCTTCCTCCTAGAAGCACACTTGCTCAACCATATTAATTGCTGCTGTATTCATAATTATCTGCAACTGGAAACAACCTACATGTCCATAAACTGAAGAATGTATAACATATATGTTATATTTATACAATGGAACATTACTCAGCTGTTATGAAATGGATGGAAACAGAAAAAAATTAAAAAAAAAACAAAACTAAAAACAAAAACATAACCTGAATAACGTATCCCAGTCCCAGGAAGATAAATATGCTATGTGTTGATTTATATGTTGATATTGACTGGGCTGGATAGTTTTTTGTCAACTTGTCACAAAGTAAAGTCCCCTGAGAGTAGGGAATCTCAATTGAGAAAATGTCTCCATAAGATTGGTCTGTGCAGGCAGGACTGCAGGGCAGTTTCTTAATTAATGATTGATGGGTAGGATTTCTGCCAATTGTTGATACTGCCATCCATGTGCTTGTGGTTCTGAGTTCTCTATGAGAAAGCATGAAACCATGGGGAACTAACCACTAAGCAGAATGCTGCAGACACTCTGGGCCCCTTTGTCTGCGTGGAACGGATCTCTAGTCACAGGTGGGCAAAGCGTTGGATGAAATGATAGACAGATACACAGAGGAGAGGTTGTGTAGAATCTGAATGTAATGTGTCAAATTGAGCATCAAACTTTTTATACAGAAGAGAATAGGAAAGTTGGGTGACACACAAGCAAGGTACAAAGAGGTTACTGGATTCTTACAGAAAACGGAGGAATACAAACTCAGAAGTTCTCACAGGAAACACCTGGGATAAAATTCACTGTTAACAACTGGGATCAAAAAAAGCTCCACCAAATATCCACATAATCTTAGAAGTCAGGGTCAAGGGCTTCGTGCCCTTGCTATAGTTCCTATTTTAGTCTATTGTATAGACCACCTTCCCCCTAGGCAATTGTAAATACGTGTATATGGGTGGAACTCAGCTATCTATAGTTCTAAGTATGTACTCTGCTTCCTCCTTAGGTCTCAAACTTCCTTCTTCCTAGATGATGATAAATTCTTGTGTAGGGCAGTGACTTAGCTTTTATTCAAAGTGGTAGTATAATACCAGAGGCAATTCTGAATGCCACTGAATAGACAACATTCTTACTGAATTCTAAGCCCATGGTCAGCTCAAGGACTTTCTAGGATATTGGAACACTGGCAAAAGCTTAGCTATATCAGAATTCAATCTTAAAAAGAACTTATAATAAGATAACACTAAAAGAGAGCATGTGGATCCATACACCAGACTAACGCGGGAATAGGGGATGAGTATATGGGTTAATGAGAAGGCCAAAACTCCAGAAGGTGAGCTTCCGTGAAACTCTTTGCCTCATGAGTGCTTCCAGGCCTCTCGGCCTGTCAAGCTGACTCGACTGGTGTGCGTGGCAGCAGTACCCATCCATGGTCTCTGTATTAGCTCCTGCCTCTAGGTACCTGGCCCATTTCAGTTCCTGTTCTGTCTGTCTTCAGATGATGAATAGCAATGAAGAAGTGTAAACCAAATAAGTCCTACCCTCCCCAACTTGTGCTTGGGTTATAGTTTTTGGTGACAGCAATACAAAGATTAACACATTCTACATTACATATGTGATGGCCTGTCTACAATCTGTAGATCCAGTGAAGTTAGGTATAGAGGAAGGACTTGGGTGCATACATTGATGCCCATGGTATGGGGATATAGAATGGATTTTATTAGTGGACAAAGGTGGACAAGAAAGAGAAGATCAGGTGGCATAGTGGAGGGAGATGGGGTTGAATAAGGAAATGCAGGAAGAGATATTTGAAAGAGAAGTATTTGATGAATGATGACCGAAAGGTGTAGGAACTGGAGAGGATGGGAGGTAGTGAAAGAACCGTGGGGAGTAAAATTTGGGGGGACTGTAAGCAGGGTCTATTAAATGAGAAATTAATATTATTTTTAATTTTACTAGAATATTAAGCATGGCAGAGGGTCTCCCAGGAATGTACATTTTACCTCCAAAATACTGGGCTTTGATGGATTCTTGGTGAGGTGAACCACTTAAAAGCTCTTACCACTCTTAAACACTTAAAAGCTGGTACCACTCTGTTACCACTCATGCTGTTGTAGAGTTTCTCTCTACTTGCTGCCCTCACATCACATCCCTCATAATCTATGGATTGTATGAAAATTTAAGGGGGGTTCCAGCCCCTCACTGGGCAATATCATTGCCACCAACAGTGTTAGTTAGATCTAACTTTCTCAAGGATTGCAGCTGATGCAGATTAATACTTCAACCACGATCTTGGAAAGAATTACTACGAAAAGCATGCCTTTTTTTTTTTTCAAAAGTCAGGCTGGTGTTCAGATGATTATTATTTCTTTGTACCTATTTCCTCCCTCTAATTCCTGATATGATTTAAGAAAAACATGGTTAATGAACAAATGTGCACCCTGAGGATTCAAAGTAGAAAGGGATGATAGGTTTTTACATAAAAGTTTAGTTTTGTGATTCTTTTAAGATTTTTGAAGGATTAATTTTTGAGATAGATAAAAACTAATCCTTTATGTATAACAGCAAATTTCAGTCTACCAGTAAGAGAAACTGGCTGAAAAAAATACCTTACTTGCTTACAACTTGTTAATCTATAACAAGTTTTTTAGTTAGAAATGTGTGTTGGTTCTTGGGGATAATATTGGATATTTATAAACATAATTTATAAATAGCTCATCATAAAAGTATAGTGAGAAGATTCTTTTCCTTATATATTCTCATAATTATTCACTAGAAGAAAATAGAAAGTAACCAGTATAAATTTTATACTAATTGAAAGATTGTGCAGAGATATATAAGCAGTGTGAGAAAAATAAAGTTGGTGCTTTGTTCCATCCACCAAATGTGAGTATATATGGAAAGTGGTTGAAGCTTTGCACTGTCCAACAAATGTGTGTGTGTGTGTGTGTGTGTGTGTGTGTGTGTGTGTGTGTGTGTGATTGTTTGTGCTTCTTAAAGCTTGCTTCTTCTACCATGTATGTAAATGTGTCTTGCCTGCTTTATATGCCATCTAACCAACATCCCCTCCTTGAATCATTGAACACTCTATCACAGCTACTCTTGGAAAGGCAAACAGACAGCAAACACACAGAACCCTACTGGGCATAACTTGAACATGTATGATACCACCCACCTCTTCCAGTGACACCCTTCCTCCAACAAGGAAACACCTAGTCCAACAAGGTTACTCATCCGAATACAGCCTATGGGCCAATGGGAACCAATTACATTAAAACTACCACACCTACCTAGCTACATGCATACATATATTCATGCATAAAAGATAAACAGAGAAAGAGGGTGAGAGAAATAGAAAGAGAAAGAGTGATTGGTAGATGATAGAGAAATAGTTGCATACATATCTATATAAATACATTCAATCATTACTTCATACATACATACATACATACATACATACATACATATATAGATGATGGATAGACAGATAATGATATGTGTTATTAATCTAAACACTAAAGACATTGTGCCCTTTAACTCACACACACACCCTGAGCATTGTTTACAATCCTCAATTAAGACATAAAGGTTGGACATTCGAACTACAAAGACATATAAAAACAAATCCACAAAACTCACAATGTTCATTTGGTGTGCATAGATTTGATTAATATCTAGGATTTTCTTTTTTGTGTATATTATGAGAGATTACACCATAAAATCTTTCTCAAACTTGTCCATTATTTTAGTTACTACCGTGTACAACCTGATCCTTATAATCCACTAGATAGTAACGTTACAGAAGGTATTTATTGTGCTGAAGATATTCAGTCATACCCCTCAGCTCCAAAATATATCTTTTAAAGACACATAGTAAGGAACGATCTTCCAAATGACCTGAAATGAAACTGTCACCAGGTGGAAAATAACACAGCACAGGAAGAAGTTTACACATAAAATTTATATTCATGTGAATATTGGTCAAAATGATTACAATTGTAAAGTTGAATTACATAGTGGTATGTCTTTGAAACAATAGGAAAAAATGATGTGCATACATTGTGCTTTCCAAAAAGAGTAGGAAATGTAAAACATTTAAGCAGTGGCATGTTGGTTTCTAATGCCAGGAGATGACTAACATAGCAACAGACTAATAATGTATCCTCTTCAAAAGTTAAAAGAAAACAGCAACAACAAGAAGAGAACAACAATCACAAGGAACCATGTCAGTCGTGGCATCTTCAGGAGGATGTGCAGCACTCTGAACATGGTTCCAAGGACTTTAGTAGATGTCTATTGCATTGTCAGCCTGACAAGTTTGTGTTCAACCATCCATGTCTGTATACTAAGGTTGGGAACAATCCATCGGTGATGAGTGACCTAAAGATGATGAGTTCTACTCTCCACTCTCCTTGCTGCTCTGGAGACTTCAAACGTGAGGGGAGGAATGTTATATTGATGAGTATGAGAATGCTCAAATCCTTTTTGTCTACATTGTGTAAATGTGGCATCTCTTTAAGTGAAATGTAAGAACTGCTTGGCCAGAAGGTACAACCAGAGGCCTGTTGAATAAAGATGCTACTATAGAGACCCCATGTAATGAGAAAGGTCTTTCTGAAGTACCCTTGGACAGAGGTGGAATTTAAGATCCAATTATTCAAAAATGGCATGTAGGCACTACTGTTGGCCTTATTGTCATACCGAGAACATCCCCAACACTAATCAGAGATGTATGGCTAGTGGTCAGAGGTGATTGGGTAATGGACATTGGGAAGAAATGAGACCCTATGAGCCATGAAAAATAGATAGGACCCCAATGGTCAGAGGGGAAATACACGAGGGCATCTTTGTGAGAATTTGGAAATCTAAAACCCCTTTGTACAGGTAAACTAGTATGTTGGTTGGGTAGAGTTTAAATTTGCATGTTCTTTCCTTGACGTGAGCTCAAAGACTCAGCCTACCTCATGCAGTGGAGCCCATTCCAGGTACTTCCTTACAGCTAGCAACTCCTCATCAGAGACTAGAGCATCTGTCCACTGTAGTAAATGTGGTGCCGGATCAGGAAGCAGTCTGAGCACTCACCTAAAACCTGGCTGACAGTTCCACACTAGTTCTTCTTCTCAGTCATATGTTCTTCTCCTGGGTCTAGGTATGAATCGTGAGGAGTACATCATTTTAGTTTCTGCATTGAGGAAATGAGCTTTTGTTCTGGGCTGTACTTCTTAATGTTCGGCTCAGGTAATTTAAGCTTGGGTGGTCTGGAGGTCCATTTGGGAGTTAAAATTAGAGGAGGGGGTGACTAAGTGTCTCCATCAGAGGAGAACATTGCAAGGTCATTATTAGTCAGAAAAGCATATTTGATGACCACTTGGGGAAAATGAGATCTGAGGCCCCTGGTAACTCAGAGTCAGTAGATTGAAAACTTTTTGGTCAAAGCAGAAGGATCTGAGGCCCAATTAAATAGACTTAGTAAGTTTACTCCCACAGGGGCATATTTAGAATGTCTGAGAACCCTTTGGATATTGGTGGACGGTAGCTCTCTATTAGAACAGGGAGGGCTGGTAGATCTTTTGGTGAAAAGTGGAATATTTCAGGTATAGTCTAAAAGCAAATTCAGTAAAAAGACAGTAATTGGAATACTTTTTGGCAAGGAGAGACATATGCAGTATCCCTGTGTGCAGGAGAAGAATTGTTTCTTCACGTCTCAGGATTGGTGATAGATCTAAGATTCTCTAAAATAGGAGGATGGTTATAGGAGCTTCATAGGATTGTATAGAATAGTTTTATCCTGTTATTCCTATGTCTGCAGCACTATTGATCAGAAATTGAACACTGATTGATACCTTGAGAATTCTAGGACATTCCAGGTACTTACTCCTTCATCAGCTCCAAACATGAAATCACAATCAAGAATACACATCATCTGAATGTCAGTGGTAGGCATGACAACAATCTTGGAAGTCTTTTAAGAGGGTGTAATGTAGTATTTTCTGGTTTAGTGTCTTCCTTAAATATATGTCTATCCATACATTCCTCTGCATGGAGGCCAGGATGTCTCTGTCTAAAGTAACAAAACAAAGATAGTAAACTGATTTACCCTTACCTTGATACTCTTCTGTTTGGGATTTTAGTCCAGAGTGTTCAGAAATCTCTTAGGTCAGAACAGTGCTTCCCAGACCACGGAAATTAGAAGTTATAGGTAGGACATACACTGGGAAGATGGAGAATCTGGGGGATTTCCTCAAACACACTGTGCTCCACACAGGTTGGAGCACTCTCTGTTGTGAATGTCTAAATATTCCTAAAGTAAGATAGGGGAGGAGCTTGGGCAGTTTTGCACAGAAGTAGAATGGTTGTGCCCTTCATCAAAGAGGTAATGTGGCAAACTTCATGAGAATAAGGAAGTTGAAGCATTCTGGTCATAAGCAGCATTTCTGTGACACTTTGCAAGTGTGAAATTCTAAACCTACTTGTAAGAAGGGTAAAATCTCTGGCTATTTTCAATAAATAAGAAATACCATTTCACATTGGTGAAAATGCAAATACCTTCTGGAGAAGAGGGAGTCCCAGTATTGCTTGATTTGCTTACAAATATTTTTTTTGTAGAATTTAGGATATCCACATATTTTATGTAGTGTGTGGAAAGCAGGCAGCAATTGTTTCAGTATTCCAACAGGTTGGATGGTTATCTTTGGTCTATGAAACCTTTAGTCAGATGACATAAGAGCAAGGCCACTTTTCTTGAATGGAGGAATGTCTCCGAATATTTGTAACAGGAAGAAGTTTGGAAGTAATCTTAGACAGTTGTAATATAGCAGGCACACATAGTCAATAAGACAAGATCTATTTACACTTTACAAGAGAGTGTAGGTATGTGTCCACCACTGAAAAAAAAAAGGAAATATTTCAGTCAAATATGGGCATTCGAGAAGGCTTTGTTGCCCAATAGACACAGGGAGAAGAGGAAATATTTATGACTAGATGTGGTGTGTCTGAGGCTCCCATAGGGAGAGGGAGAGGCACTGAAGCCCTGGTATGACTGGATGACATTTATAGACCTCTTCGACAGAGGATGTGAATTTGAGAACCACTGGAACAAAAAGAGTCATTCTGGTGCCCCTTTCAAATGAGGAGTTCGATGTGAGACACAGTTAAATGGAAATTTTTGCCCTCCATCAGGTAGAGAATAGTTTGGAATTCTTTCTGATCAGAGAGGGTAATTATTGAAGACCTTTTGGACTGGAAGTGAAGTTTGGGGCCTGGGGCAGGTAGAGATGATCTCAGGCCTGTCAGGCTTACAAAACAGATATTGGACCCTCATGTATACAGAGGGTGCATTTGATATATAATGGACACAAATTAGTGGTCTAAGTATTGATGTTTAGGAGTAGAAGATTAAAGCAGAATTAGAGTCTGCTTAATGTCCCCAACCTCTTTAGGGTTAAGGAAGTGGCCTAGCCTACCTTAAGCAGGAGAGGTAGGACTGCTTCACAACTTAGAAGATTCCCATCTTCACATACACCTTGGTAAGCCTGGCAGCAATACAAGTATTATGCACCAGGCATGACTGTAAGTCTCTAAGCACTCTTGAAGCTTATCATCAGTTATATGGGTGTTTTCATGAAGGATGGTACGAAGGATAGATGACCTAAGTTTCAGGCTCTGTTAATGCAGGGCAGAATTAAGTGAAGTATAATTTCCTAGAGACCATCGTTGGAGGGAAATTATCTAAAGCTCATGATTGGAGTGTTATATTTGAGGCTCATATGTATGTAAGGATGCTCTTAGGATACCTGGATTTTGGTACCCTTGGGAAAAATGAAAATTCTGAGATTCCAATAGTAAACTACAGTCATAATTATAACTGACCTTGGGCAGAAATGGAAGGTTTTGGGTATTGTTGGTAACAGCAGTAGGTCATGAAGGCCACCTATCCCAAGTGAAATTCTGATGACCCTTCATCCAAAGGTGATGGTATGAGATACCTTGAAAACAGGTTGAGTAGCATGTGTTCATACCTACAACTTCTATGACCTTCCGGACCCATTTTGCTTAAAAAGAAAGAACCTGGGGCTGGAGAGATGATTCAGTGGTTAAGAACACTGACGGCTCTCCCAGGGCTCCTGAGTTCACAAACATCTGTAATGGTATCCAGTGCCATCTTCTAATGTGCAGGCACACATGCATAGAGAACACTGTATATATATAATAAATAAATAAATACTTAAAAAAGAAAGGAACAAAGGAATGAAGGAAGGAAGGAAGGAAGGAAGGATGAAAGGAAGGAAGAAGGAAAGAAGAGAAAGAAATTTAGAAGGGAAGAAAGGAAGGAAGGAAGAAAGAAAGAATGAAAGAAAGAAAGAGAGAAAGAAAGAAAGAGAAAGAAAGAAGGAGAGAAAGAGAATGAAGGAGTTAGAGAGAGAGAGAGAGAGAGAGAAAGAAAGAGACAGAAAGCAAGAGAGAGAAAAAAAGAAAGAAAGAAAGAAAGAAAGAAAGAAAGAAAGAAAGAAAGAAAGAAAGAAAGAAAGAAAGATAGAAAGAAAGAAAGAAAGGAAGGAAGGAGGGAGGGAAGAAAGTAAGAAAGAAAGTAAGAAAGAGAGAGAGAACGAAAGAAAAAGAAAGAAAGGAAGGAAGGAAGGGAGAGAGAGAGAGAGAGAGAGAGAGAGAGAGAGAGAGAGAGAGAGAGAGAGAGAGAGAGAGAGAGAGAGAGTAAGTTAGTTAGTTTCAGGCCATGATTAACCAAGTAGCAGGATCAAGTCACCACATTGTGCAAAAGGGAAAAATCTAGTTTATCTTGGGTAGAGGGAGAACAGAATGGTAGTGCATAGTTTGCTTCCATCTAGTCTCCCCACCTTCCATTATCCATATATTGTATATACTGTTGGGAAGAATACAAGGAACAATCAGCACACTCTTCCAACAGGGAGAGTGGTTGTCTGACCTGAGGTTGTATTTGTCTGTACCTATCTATAACTGAGAGACAGGAACACACCATTTCTGACACCTAACTCTAGGAAGATCACATGCATATTAGTTTTCTTTCTATGTTCTGCCCTCTGCCCTACACTCAGAAACATGTGAGAGCCCACTGAGAAGTTGCAATTGTGTTTGCCTTGCAATCTTTCTAATAGAGAGTGGCACTGAGGTAGTATGAGTTTAAGTCAAGTTTAAGGTGCCCTTGGAAAGAATACTCTTGGGCATCCCAAGAGGCTATATCTGAAACTCCTATGACTACAGGTATAATAAATGAGACCCTCTTGGCCATAGGATCCAAACCTGAGGTCTCTGTCATCATTGCTCCATGACACATACACCCTTGGCAAGCAATTAGATGTCTATGTTCCTTGAGGTTGAAGGAGGTAATTATAGCCCCCTTTTGTACTACAATGAACTGCATGTGAGTGGACATCATTCTACTTTTTTTTGTGGGAATGGCATAAAGCTTACTTAGTCTGGGGCATCTTTTTTTTTATTAGATATTTTCTTTAATTACATTTCAAATATTATCTACTTTCCTAGATTGCCTTCTGAAAATATCCTATGCCTTCTCCCTCACCCCGCTCCCCAACCTACCTACTCCTGCTTCCTGGCCCTGGCATTTGCCTATAATGGGGAATAAAGCCTTCACAGGACCAAGGTCCTCTCTTCCCATTGATGAACTCCTAGGCCATCCTATGCTACACTTGTGGTTAGAGCCACAAGTTCCACCATGTGTTTTATTTGATTGGTGGCATAGTTCCAAGGAGCTCTGGGAGAGGGGTACTAGTTAGTTCATATTGATGTTCCTTCTATGGGGCTTCAGTCCCCTTCATGTCCCTGGGTATTTCTCTGGCTCCTTCATTGAGGACCTTATGCTCTGTCCAATGGATGACTGTGAGCATCCACTTTTGTATTTGGCAGGCAGTGGTTTGGGACATCTTTTGTCACAAGAGAAATGACTGAGTCCCACATTCAACGAAACTGAAAGTTTGAGGGTATTTCTACTAAATGAGTACTTTAGACAATCTTGGGCAAATAGAGAAGGTCTGCAGGAGGCTTAGTCATAGGAGGAATGTCTGACATTCTCTTCAGTGAAAAAACAAAACAAAACAAAGAACTGAGGTAACTTGGGAAGAGAGGAAGTACTGGGCACTTAGGAGTAAGAGAAAATAATGAGACCTGGTTGGTACAATGGCATGCATTAGAAAAACCTTGGAGAGGGGGTAAGTGCCATGCAACATCCTGTTATGTATGAATGTCCCTTTTACCTTGATCAGTAAAGGAAGTCCCTCCACTGCTCTTCAGCTTCCAAATCTTCCTTAGTTGGTAAAAGTTCCACATCCTGTGTTTAGTCTGGGGGAGTTCAGATAACATTCCAAGCCTTTTCAAACAGCCTGGATGTCTGTCCCTGGCTAGGTTGCCACCTTCAGTTTGTCTTAATATGTACATATATAGGCAACAACAATTCAATTGGATTGCAAAGCATAACATAGGATCCAGTCAATACTTATATATATATATATATGACCTGGAACCACAAACCAGAGAAAAACAATATATTTCCCCTGTCATCCTTATAAAAGGGAAAGGCTTGAATCTTACTTAATTAGAGAATATACATTTGATATAGTTCAAAGTCATAAGTGAATGCTTGAGGATACAAGGCACCATGCATTATTATTCAAAAGAGCATATCTAATAGCATTTTAGGAATAAAGAATAGTGTGACCTTCCTTTGGTCAAACACAGTGGTTAATGCCCCCTTCCCTTGCAGAAATGGACAAGATCCAAGGCCATATTTTGAGGGAAGGAAAAGACTGAACCTCACTCAGCCTCACCCAGGTTAGTTCTCTTGGCTACTTCAAAAAACAAGGAGTGTGAGAGGAATCCTGGGAACATAGGAGTTATGAGAACCTCTTCTCAGAATGGTAAGTTCCAAGACCACCTTCAACAGAGAAAAAATCGTGAATGTCTTAGTTCCTAAAGTAGAGGTCCCCCGTCATATTTTGCAGGTCAGAAATATCCAGTTCACCCATGGTCAACAGGGTAAGTTTCTTGGCTTCACTGAGTACTGGAGGAATGTTCAGACTCTGCCTCACTAGCTTCCAAGTATTTCCCCCATATGCATACCCTGTGTAACATCTTTGAGAGTCCAGTCAGTAGTCACAACAATCTCCCAGCATAAGTAGTTATGCAAGCATTGATGTTTCCTCGAGGCTGTGTTCAGCTGCACACATCTGTGAATAAGAGATAGGAATGGTGCATTTTGATGACCATTTTTGAAGCACAGGATATGAGAGCCAATTTCAGATTTCTATTTTCTGTCCTATGATCTAAAAGGATAGAAAATGTGAGGTGTCATTGTTCGTGTATGTATTGTATGGATATGTTTAAAGCAAACTTAGTTAATAGGGGTATTTGCGAGGCACAGCCAGAAGAGAATCTCTGGTGGTTCAATAATTGCACAGATGGACCTGAAGTGTCCTAGTACAGAGAGTAGATGTATGAAACGCCCCTTTGACACAGGAGCTAGTTCTGAGAGCCCTTTCAATAGTCTTTGATTTCCCAGGAACCCCTTTGTAGAAACTGAAGTTCTAAAATCCTCTTGGTGAATTGAAGTAGACAATAGGCCCAGATTCCTACTGGGAAGACAGGGAATGTTAGATTCTCTTTGATGTAGAATGAGTGGTATAAGTCTCTTATGGTCTGACATCCCTTTAAGGAAAAATGATTCAAAGCTACTTGGTAGGATTAGGAATATTCCTTATAAGGCATAATACATGTTTTAGGCGACATTTGACCAATAGGGTCTAAGGCAATGTTAGCCCTAGGAGAGTTCTGACATTCTATTCAGTGTAGTGAGAAAAAAATGAGTTACCATGGGGAAATGTGGGCCCCATGTAAAAAAGGAAATCTCGAAGGCCCTCCTGAAAGAGGAGGGCAGACTCCTCTTGAGGCAGAATGTGAAATTGCCATATACACCTCTGTCAAAGGTAAAGGTCCCTGGTACCTTATAGAGTGGAGAATGTTTCCAGGCATTATCATAAGTTTCCAATTCTTATTCAGAGTTTTTATTTTCATAGTTTGTGTTCATTCATGAGAGACATGGCAGCAATATATATTTTTTTTTCTTCCAAAGGCTTTCAATGACTGTTGCTGGCTAGTATACTTCTTTGACTTTATTCATCTATCCAGGTCTAGGCAGAATTAATGAAGTTATTACATTTCTATTGACTTGCCTAAAGGCAGATGGCACAGGTACTTTGCTCTGATTTGTAACTTGGACTATGGGACCTCAAACCAGAATGGTCTAGGGTACATTGTTTACAGAAGGAGTCACTTTTGGAAATATGGCTGACCAGCTAGATATAAAACTACTTTGAAGTATACATTCACATATATACTTCATATATTTGAACGACATTTTTGAGAAAGAGAACGTGTTGGGTGGATAAGGAAGAGAAGGAAGGTCACAGAATCCCTCAGACAAAAGTTTACCTTGGGAATTGGAAGATGTCAAAAATAACTTATCAAGTGCAAATGTCCTCATAGTCCAGAATACCCATGTGTTCTGAGACTTTGAGTTTTGCTTGCCAACAATCAGAGCAGTTTTCTTTCAAATTGTTTGGTAAACTCTAGCTCTATGTTCTCCATAAGCTGTACAGCAGCATCCCAGGCATAGGCACCAAAATGGAATTGATCCATTTCAAGTGACAGGCTTAAAATTAAAAATTAGATTAGAGTTCATATAATTACTGTCATGTCCCAGGACATCATTTCAGAGTGTTTGGCATCCCTTCTTTTATTTGAGCATGCCTGGCCATCCAGGTCTGAAGGGAAACTTTAGGACCTCCTAGAGGAATAGACCTCATGGTTCTATGGATAAAAGTGGATTTTCTGAGGTAAGCATAGTCAAGAGAAGTTGATTTAAAGTTTCCTTGAGGAAAAAAAAAAGAAAAAAAAAAAGAACATTGGCTTGAGTTTTTCATGTCAGTGGCTTTTCTGTAGGCTCCATAAGCAGCAGAATTTGTATTAATCCCCGGTGAAATATAAGGGTGATTCTATTTTCCCTAATTCAAAGATAAAATGAAAGATTCTTCCTTGACAGAGTATCTATGTCAAAGATTCTTCATTGAAACCTTTTTGAACCTAGAGTTTACCTTAAACTGAAGGAAAAGTCTCAGAAACATTAGGAAAAACATCTAAGGTTCAGTCCATAATATCAGCAAGCTCTGTGGGATTCCTCGACCTAAATGAATGTCCAAGCCTGCTTTGGACAAACTGGTATGATCTGAGGCTCCCTTTGCTTCAGTAGGAATATGTGATGCCTCCTTAAGTAAAGGTAGAAGGAATGAGTAGCCCTGGGGAGAAAGGAGTTACTGATATCCTTGTAACAGGAGAGATGATCAGAGTATAAAATTCCCCATAATATTTTGATCAAAAATTAAATTGCTTACCTTAGCTCATGAGGTCCTAGCATGGCCACAACTTCTGACAGTTCTTCACAGCCTGGGGTATCCATGTCCTTAGCTGAATTAGCAAGGCACCAAATATAGATACCATGATTCATGAAAAGCTTCGGATTGTATCCTCAGCATTATTGCCTCCTAAGAATTATGTTCAACCAACCAGAACTGAGTTATAATGATGATTTCACACAATGTCATGTGACTATACTCAAGGAAGTGGCATAAGGTTCCAGGATTGGCCTCCTCCTCTTGATTTCTGTGAACTTTGAGCAGAGGGAGCAATTCTCCTTGGTCAGAGGTAAAATATCCCATGGGTTCCTGAACGGAAGGGATTTTTATGATTGCCCATTGCATCAAAGGTGTACATTTTATGACCTTGATCATCACAGGAAGGAAAATACTATAGGTTTGGAAAGTAGAAAGTCCCTCAACCCTGTTGGACAGTAGGGGAGTTGCCCTGTTCACCTTCTGTAGAGGAGTTTGTTCCAGGCACTCCAGGCCTCCACATCTTCAGAGAACTCTAAAAAATTCTTATCTCTTAGGACTCCATGAAGATTTGACAGCAATCTGAGGTTTCTTCTGACAAGTTGGTTCAAAGTCCCTGGATTTGTTGCCTATTAAACTTACAACAAAGCACACAGGTGTGGGTGTAGTGTACAGTTACCTTTCTGATGACCAGCTTAAAGAGAGTCTTGGATCCAGGCTGAGGTTTTTATACATTGGCCATGGGACTTGACTCTGGAGTTCTGTGAGGTTTGTTTTGTTTGTTTGTTTGTTTTTGGTGGTCAAAAGTGTATTCCCTAACCAATAATGTCTGAGGAAGAAGCTCTTAGTTGAGTGGTAGACCTGATTCCACCATGAACAAAGACTGAAGCTCTTGTGTATTCTTGGTACCAAGGATTCAGCCTGAAGCACACTAGAGCTGAGCCTGAATATTTGAGATAAACTTCTCACTCACAAGGTCAGTTCTATACCTTGCTTCATCAGAGAGGCATGTCTCAGACCCTTCCAGTGCAGAAGGAGGAAGAATAAAGCGTTTTACTCAAGGTCAGCTGACCCCTTTGGCATACACATAATGTCAGGGGATACTATGGTTAGAGGAAGCAAGGTTTAGGTGCTCTTCAAAAGATAAACCAACTGGGTGTCAGCCCCCTTGAAGTTATGGGATACTTTACATCGAGGGGGCCTGACGTGATGGAGTTGATATTTATGCTGGAGGTATAAATTATCCTGGGTCTAGAAGGGTACATCTGAGTCCCCATTGTAACTTCATCAATGCTATTGCATGCTGATAGTAAAAGAGCCAACTTTGTGGCTTTCTTAAAATGTTGTTGGGGTCTGTTGATAAGTCCTTTGCTTATCATGTCATATGTATCAGGGCATCTTCAGTTATTGAGGACCTATGTGACACCTTTGTTCTGAAGTGGTAATTCTGAGGGAAATTAACGAAATTCTGAGGTTTCTGGTTCTCATATGATAATGCTGCCTTCAATACTCGGGAGTTTCTAACATATTTGATTTCGGGGGTTACATCTGAATCCCCCTTGAGTTATTGGTGTAAGTTGTGAGTCACATAGGTTCTATTTCATGTATGTGGGTATACTATCATTGTCTTCAGACACACCATAAGGTGGCATCAGGTCCCATGACAGATGGTTGTGGTACAACAAGTGATTGCTGAGAATTGAACTCAGGACCTGTGGAAGAGAAGTCAGTGCTTTTAACTGCTGAGCCATCTCTCCAGCCCCAGCACATTGGTTCTAGACAGGTAAGATGAAGGTCACTTAGGCTATTGGGGATGATCTGAGGATCCCTGGTTCAGAATGGGCATATCAGAAGTTCCCTTGGTCCATACAGTAGTTTAGAAGATCTGTGGTTCTTAAGCTGTAGGTCTGAACCTTACCAGAGAAGAATGCCTGGAGTGTTTTTGAATTCCTAATTTAGACAAAGTGTACCTGATGACTCCTTGAGCCACTGAGAGTGATTTAAGCTCCACTTCAAGAATGGGGGGACAGTGTGAGTCTTTTTGGTGCTGAAGGGATAATTCTGAGGTTTGTGTGTCAGAAACAGGACTTGGAGGACCCAGTGACAGAGTGATAATGTTGATGTATCCACAAACAATCTATAAAGGATGCCATCCTTTAGAGGCAGAAAGGTTCACACCATGTTGGGGAAAGTAGAAATGCCAAAGACTATTGTATCTGTACAAGATCAAGGGTCGATATGGAGAGGAGAGAAGGCCTGAATATTTCATGATTGAGACGTCATGGGAACCTAGAACACGCAAATCATGCAGGCCATGCAACAGCTTAATCAATCTCCAGTGTGCTAGGAGACATTTCCCAGCTAGTTCTCCTGATAAATCTGCTGCCTACTTCTAAAAATGGCAAGGCTTTCTCATTTTTGCTGGTCAGCTTAATGTCTATGTCCTGGGTTCATTAACGTGCTGGCTACTCTTAATCTCTGAGACTTCAGGAACCCGGGTCCTGATCCTTGGACAGGGGTAATTAGGTCAGAGGATCAGAATAAGAAGCACTTGGTGCACCTTAGATCAAGGGAGTGGAATTTTCATGGACTAGATCAGATCTAGTAGGTAGGTCTAGGTCCTCAATGTTCAGAAGAATCACATAATACTCTCCATGAGGTGAAAATTATATAGCACATTCTTCTGGATACAATTGTGATCTAATCTTAATCAGAAAGGGGATTCTTGTCCTGCTTTTAGTCACAGGGGCATAGATGAGGCTTCAATGTGCATCTGAGGCAGCTAGGAGTGGAAATTGTAAGTTTGATAGACAGTTAATGAAAAGAAAAAGTTCTAAATTCATGTTGTTCATAAGGGGCATAGAAAGGGAAAATATGAGGGCAGCTTCTGTATCAAAAAAGAACTGAAAATGCCAGAGTAAGAGAGAGTAGGGCCCAGGCCACCCTCTTGAGATGGACTGCCTTACAGGTTCCGTTTGGCAGGCTGGGAAGCTCTGGTGTGTCCCTGGGCAGAAGGAGGAAGTCAGAAGCAAGGAGTAAGTCGTAAGCCTCCTAGAGTATTTTCGATATCTCTTTTGTCATAAAAAGCACCGGTGAGGCCCAGTTTCTTAGATGGAGCATTTGAGGGGCCACCTATTTCCGCCTGAAGCATTCTGAGCCTTTCTGAAACAGGGATCACAAAGCCAGTGTCCCTTTGGTGAGAACTGGAAAGTCTGAGTCCACATTGGTCTGATTGAGAAGGTCCGACACCTCCTTTAGGGAAGAGGAAAGAACTACAACTCCCCTTTTGCAGTGCGATCCTGTTGAGATTGATTTTCAAATGATGTGTATATTTGTGGCCTCCTAGGACAGAATGGTCACAAAGGGGGAACCCAAATTTATATTGTAATGATGGGTCTCTCCGAGGACAGGAGAGAGCAGGAACCACATCCTCTGCTTGAGATATTGTATGTTTGTCATATCTTCGCATAACAGGGAATGTTCCAAAAGGGAATGTGGTACTCCCTTTTGGAGGTATGAATGCCCATAGGATAGGCACAAAAGCTATGGGCTCCCGTTTGGCACTTCTGGAAGTTTTCTCTCCCTCTTGGACATTAGGAATATGTTTTGAGTCCTCCTTAGTAGAAAAAGAATGGCTGATATCCTCTTGGGGTGATGATGAGTGTTGCACACCTCTATGGGGACTGTCTCCATCTGGAGATGAATCAATGCATTCTTGATCTGTAGGGGAAGCTTGCCGGGCTCCTTGGGTAACAGAGGCTTTCCTCTGTTTTCTCTTGGTAGAAGTAGCGTGTCTGGGAATCTCATGAGGAAGGTGGGATGCCTGAGGCTGTCTTCATGAGAAAGAGTGTTTCGCATGCACTCTTCTGTAAGGATGGAGGATGGCTTGTCAACCTTATGCTCTGAATTGGAAGCTTTGGTGTCCCATTGGTCTGAAGGGCCTTTTTCTGATGGGGTTTCAGTAGACTTAGATGGTCTGTGAATGCCTTGGCTTGGTAGGGGACTTCTGAGGCCCACCTCATGAGATGGTGAGCATCTGCAGGCTCCTTTAGCAGAATCAGATGTGGCGAAGTTTATGTTAGTCATAGTTTTAAGCTTTACAACTCTTTCTTAAATTTGCAAACTCTTACCCAAATTTTGGAAGAATGGCAGTGTTTCCAACCCGCATGTTTTGAGCGCACATATTTCAGGCCCTCTTGATCTACAGAGGAAGGGCTTTGTCTTGTTTTCCTCAATTTAGAAGGTGTGGGCAATCTCCTGGAGGAGGAGAATGACTGAGACCTTTTTTACAAAGAATACTAGATCTGAAACTCAATTGAGATGATTTTAAGGGGGAGATGCTCCTTTGAGGAGTAGAGGTAGGACTGGATTCCTTTTCTGCATACTTGGAAGATGTGAGGCTACTTACGGCAGAAGAGATACATTTTAAGGCATCAAGTTCTGAAAGGCAGTATCTGATATCCCTTTCAGGAATTGGGACATGTTTCAATATCCTTTGGTTAGATTTCAAACGTCTAGGGTTCTTTTTGAGATAAGAGAAATTTCTCCATCCATCTTCATGAGGAGGGGTAGGCATAATGTCCCCTTCTGCACAAAGGGACAGTCCCTGAAACTCTGTTGAAAAGGAAGTATCCACGGTTTCTTGGTGAGATGTCACAGGTTTTAGAGGCCCCTGGGCAGGTTGAGAAAGTTCTAGACTTTCCTGGGGAAATGCTGGTGTTCTCAGGATCCCTTGTTCAGATACTAAAGGGCCCAGAGCACCTTCATTGGGTTTCAAAAGACACAGAGACCCTAACACAGATGCCAAAGCTTCTGGAGTCCCTGGCACAGATTTTGAACTCTTAGAAATGGATTGTGTATATGTCAGAGGTTCTTCTGTCTCTGGACTAAGTGGTGAAGGAACTGGTAATTTGGGAGAATCTTGTGTGGCTGACAAAGATTCTATGACCTCTTGGGTGACAGATGGTATTTCTGTACTATTTTGCATACATGCCCATATTTCTAGTGTGTCCTGGGAAGAATCAGAAAGTCCAAGATCTTCAGGATTGGATGGTAAATATCCTAAAGCCTCCTTTTCCAACCAGTGTCCTGGAGGCTCTTGAGGTAACAAGGAATTTTCTGTAAGCCCTTGGGAAGTTATTGATGTTTCTAGTACACCTTGGGCAGACATGGAAGGTCTCCAAGACATTAAGACAGAATGTTACTCTTTCAAATCCAATTGGACAGATGGAGAAGGTCCTGGACTCACTATGGTAGATGCTGAAATTTCCAAAGCTCGTGATGAAGCATTGGATATTCCTGGATTGCCATGTGTACAGGTACAACCTTCCAGGTTCCCCTATAAAGACAGCCAAGGGCCTCCAGCTTCTTGAACAGATAACAAATGTCCTGGATTCCCTTGAGCAGATAGGGACAATGTCAAAGGCTCTAGGGCAGATGATATAGATCCTAGTGTTCCTCGATCAGATAAAGAAATTACCATGGGTCCTTTGGAAGAATGCATAGATCCTGAAGGATCTGAAGTAGATGGATCTGTTTGTTGAACCCCTTGTAGAGAATTCAAAGACTCATTTGGTCCCTGGAATGAAGTTAAAGGTCCCTCTGTAGGTTTAGAGAGGTCTAAAGGCTCTTCTGTGGAAAGGGAAGATCCAAAAGGCTTAGGGAAGAAAGTGAGGAACTAAGTTGGGCAGAAATTGCAAGTTCCAGAGGTGAGTCATTGGATATCACATGTCCTGGGGTAGCTGTTGAAAATTTTTGTGCTTTTCATGCAAATGATGAATATCCTAGAGCTTCCTGGGGAGGCAGCAATGTTTCTACAGAGCCTGTGTATTTGCTGAAATCCTCAGAGATCCCTGGTCAGATCTCAAAATCCTTGCTGTATTTTGAGCAGGGTGGTTATATCCCTGACACACTGGTAAAGATGGTGAGTCTGCTACTGTGTAGTGTGTAGATGTGGAGTGAGTTCCTATACCTTGTGTATGTAAAGAAGGACTTGAAAACCTTTTGGAAGATGTAGAATGTTGGGTAGACCTTTGTGGACATGTGGACAGATGTATGGTCCCCTTGTGCAGAGACTGGGACTCACACCTCCTTGAGCAGAATCAGAAGATCCTGGAGTCCTTTGTTCTGAGGATGAAAGACCCAGAGGACTATGAGAACATTCATAGCATTGTGATGTATTCATCATTGCCTGGGCTGAGATAGAAAGTTTCAGAGGCCCCTGGGCAGATTGCAAAAGTGCTAGATACCCTTGACCAAATGGGAAAGTCTTTGCACCTCCTTGGTCAGAACAGGAATGTCTACCAGGTGTTGGCGATGATGGTGGCAATGTTCCTAGATTTGCTGATGTAGACTGAGAAGATGCTACAGCCCGCCTCACTTGTGGAAAAAGGCCTAAAGCACTGTGTGACTCTTCATATTGTGCAAATATCCCTGTGGCATCTGTTGAATTTTCTCGATTTCTTTGTTTGGGGAAAAAAGAACTTTGCATGAGCAAAGTTCCCTCTTGTGCCCTGGAAAATTTCTTGTGCTTTTGAAAAGATGACAAAGCTTCTAGAACCTCTGGAGTAGATACAAGATGCTCCTGAACACCCAGTATTGATGGTGTAGGATAAAAGGTTTCTTGAGATTTCTGGCTAGGTAGGAAAGTTCGAGTGTCCCTTGGGAAACCTGGGGATCTTTGTGCAAAATGATGGGCAGTTGGAGAAAATCCTACTTCTGTCTGACAAGAAGTTGGAGGATGCAAAGTATCTTGAGCAAATGAAACACTTTGTGTATTCCCCTGTTTAAAATTGGGCTTTTAGATACCCTTGGGAAAAACAGAAATGTCCGAAAGCCTCTTGGAAAGATGAAGAACCTAGGGTTCCTTGTGAAGATAAACAAATTCCCAGAGACATCTGCTCAGATGACACAGATTCTGGACGCACCTGAGTATTTTGGGTAGACCCCCAGATGTCCTGGAGTGGGAAGCAAAGCTCCCACAGTCTCCTTTGCAGACAGGGACTTTCCTACTGTGGCTTCTGCAGATAAAAAAATCCCCTCAGTGCCCTGAGCAGATGTGGAAGACCCTAGAGTTGTTTCTTTAGATTTAGTCAATTCTAGATGGCATTCTTCAGTTGAACAAAGTCCTAGAGTTCCTTGCTCAGATCTCAAAGATGATGGTGACAACTGTAGTGATGTAGTAAGATCCAGGAGCAGTCCAGCACATCTGAAAGTGTCTGAAGTCCCTTGGGTAGATGGAGAACATTCATTTGTTTCTGAAACTGTTGGGGAAGGAGTTGAATGCAGTAGAGCCCCTTCAGCATATCCAGAATATGGGTCATTGCCTGGGCTGAGCTTGAAAGTGTCAGAGGCCCCTGGGCTGACTGCAAATGTGCTAGGGTCCCAGGACCAGATGGGAATGTTTCTGCACCTCCTTGAGTAAAAGATGAATGTGTACAAGGTTCTCGAGGTGATGGTGGCAAAGGTCCTAGAGTAGACAAAGCAGATGTAGAAGATTCTGTATTCTCCCTCACTAGAGGCAAAGGGCCTGAGGTAGTCTCTGTGTGATTACATTGCCCCAAGCCCAATATCCCTGAGGAATCTGCCGAAGGTTCTATTTTCCTTCGGGTGGATGACAAAGAACTTAGCACAGGCAAAGTCCCCTCTGCAGCTGTGGAAAACTCCTTAAACTTTTGAGAGGTTAGCACATATCATTGAGAGTCTTTACTACATAGAGGATGCTCCTGAGAACCTAGTACAGATGGTGAATGTGTTACATATGCTGGTGAATATGGAATGGATTTTTGAGATTTCTGGCTAGGTAGTAATGTCCCAAAGTCCCTTGAGGAAAGTTGGGATCTTTGTCTAGAATGTTCAGAAGGGGGAGAAAATCTCATACCTTTCTGGCAATAAGTTGGATGTTGCACAGTCTTTGGAGAAAATGGCACAGTTTTTACACTCCCTTGCTTAGTTGTGGGCAGTTTTAGAGACCCTTGGTCAGAAAGGGAATTTCCAGAAGCCTCTATGGAAGATGAAGAGCTTAGAGTTCCTGGTAAAGAGGAAGAAATTCCCAGAGGCTTCTGATCAGATGGAAAAGACTCTGAGAACACCCGAGTGATTTGGGTGGACCCTAAAGGTCCTGGAGTGGGAGGCAAAATTCCCACTGTCTACCTTGCAGACATGGACTTTCCTGCTTTGGCTTTTGCCAATAAGGAATGACCCCTAGTGCCCTGAGCAGATGCATAAAACCCTACAGTTGTTTCCTTAGATTTAGTCCCTTCAGGTATGCAAGGTCCCAGAGATCCTTGCTCAGATCTCAAAGATGATGGTGACACCTGTAATAATGTAGTATGATCCAGGTGCAGTTCAGCACATCTGGAAGTGTCTGAAGTCCCTCAGGTAGAAGGAGAATATTCATTTGTTTCTGAAACTGCTGGGGAAGGAGCTGAATGCAGTAGAGCCCCTTCAGCAGATCCAGAGATGTGAGTCATTGCCTGGGCTGAGATGGAATGTGTCAGAGGCCCCTGGGATGATTGCAAATGTGCTAGGTTCCCGGGACTAGATGGGAATGTTTCTGCACCTCCTTGAGTAAAAGATGAATGTGTACCAGGTTCTCAAGGTGATGGTGGCAAAGGTCCTAGAGTAGACAAAGCAGATGTAGAAGATTCTGTATTCTCCCTCACTAGAGGCAAAGGGCCCGAGGTAGTCTCTGTGTGATTACATTGCCCCAAGCCCAATATCCCTGAGGAATCTGCCGAAGGTTCTATTTTCCTTCGTGTGGATGACAAAGAACTTAGCACAGACAAAGTCCCCTCTGCATCTGTGGAAAAGTCCTTACACTTTTGAGAGGTTAGCACATATCCTTGAGAGTCTTTACTACATAGAGGATGCTCCTGAGAACCTAGTACAGATGGTGAATGTGTTACATATGCTGGTGTATATGGAATGGATTTTTGAGATTTCTGGCTAGGTAGCAATGTCCCAAAGTCCCTTGAGGAAAGTTGGGATCTTTGTCTAGAATGTTCAGAAGGGGGAGAAAATCTCATACCTTTCTGGCAATAAGTTGGATGTTGCACAGTCTTTGGAGAAAATGGCACAGTTTTTACACTCCCTTGCTTAGTTGTGGGCAGTTTTAGAGACCCTTGGTCAGAAAGGGAATTTCCAGAAGCCTCTATGGAAGATGAAGAGCTTAGAGTTCTTGGTAAAGAGGAAGAAATTCCCAGAGGCTTCTGATCAGATGGAAAAGACTCTGAGAACACCCGAGTGATTTGGGTGGACCCTAAAGGTCCTGGAGTGGGAGGCAAAATTCCCACTGTCTACCTTGCAGACATGGACTTTCCTGCTTTGGCTTGTGCCAATAAGGAATGACCCCTAGTGCCCTGAGCAGATGCATAAAACCCTACAGTTGTTTCCTTAGATTTAGTCCCTTCAGGTATGCAAGGTCCCAGAGATCCTTGCTCAGATCTCAAAGATGATGGTGACACCTGTAATAATGTAGTATGATCCAGGTGCAGTTCAGCACATCTGGAAGTGTCTGAAGTCCCTCAGGTAGAAGGAGAATATTCATTTGTTTCTGAAACTGCTGGGGAAGGAGCTGAATGCAGTAGAGCCCCTTCAGCAGATCCAGAGATATGAGTCATTGCCTGGGCTGAGATGGAATGTGTCAGAGGCCCCTGGGATGATTGCAAATGTGCTAGGTTCCCGGGACTAGATGGGAATGTTTCTGCACCTCCTTGAGTAAAAGATGAATGTGTACCAGGTTCTCGAGGTGATGGTGGCAAAGGTCCAAGAGTAGGAAAAGAATATGTAGAAGATTCAGTATTCTCCCTCACTAGAGGCAAAGGGCCCGAGGTAGTCTCTGTGTGTTTACATTGTCCCATGACCAATATCCCTGTGGAATCTACGGAAGGTTCTAGATTCATTCGTGTGGATGACAAAGAACTTTGCACAGGCAAAATCCCCTCTGCAGCTGTGGAAAAGTCCTTACACTTTTGAGAGGATAGCACATATCCTTGAGAGTTTTTGCTAGATAGAGAATGCTCCTGAGATCCTAGTACAGATGGTGAGTGTTTCCCATCTGCTGGTGAATATGAAAAGGATTTTTGAGATTTCTGGCTAGGTAGTAACGGCCCAATATCCCTTGAGGAAGCTGGGGATCTTTGTCCAGAAGGTTCAGAAAGGAGAGAAAATCTCATACATTTCTGGCAATAAGTTGGATGTTGCACAGTCTTTGGAGAAGACGGCACAGTTTGTACACTCCCTTGCCTAGTTGTGGACAGTTTTAGAGACCCTTGGTCAGAAAGGGAATTTCCAGAAGCCTCTATGGAAGATGAAGAGCTTAGAGTTCCTGGTAAAGAGGAAGAAATTCCCAGAGGCTTCTGATCAGATGGAAAAGACTCTGAGACCACCCGAGTGATTTGGGTGGACCCTAAAGGTCCTGGAGTGGGAGGCGATGTTCCCACTGTCTACCTTGCAGACATGGACTTTCCTGCTTTGGCTTGTGCCAATAAGGAATGACCCCTAGTGCCCTGAGCAGATGCATAAAACCCTACAGTTGTTTCCTTAGATTTAGTCCCTTCAGGTATGCAAGGTCCCAGAGATCCGTGCTCAGATCTCAAAGATGATGGTGACACCTGTAATAATGTAGTATGATCCAGGTGCAGTTCAGCACATCTGGAAGTGTCTGAAGTCCCTCAGGTAGAAGGAGAATATTCATTTGTTTCTGAAACTGCTGGGGAAGGAGCTGAATGCAGTAGAGCCCCTTCAGCAGATCCAGAGATATGAGTCATTGCCTGGGCTGAGATGGAATGTGTCAGAGGCCCCTGGGATGATTGCAAATGTGCTAGGTTCCCGGGACTAGATGGGAATGTTTCTGCACCTCCTTGAGTAAAAGATGAATGTGTACCAGGTTCTCGAGGTGATGGTGGCAAAGGTCCAAGAGTAGGAAAAGAATATGTAGAAGATTCAGTATTCTCCCTCACTAGAGGCAAAGGGCCCGAGGTAGTCTCTGTGTGTTTACATTGTCCCATGACCAATATCCCTGTGGAATCTACGGAAGGTTCTAGATTCATTCGTGTGGATGACAAAGAACTATGCACAGGCAAAATCCCCTCTGCAGCTGTGGAAAAGTCCTTACACTTTTGAGAGGATAGCACATATCCTTGAGAGTTTTTGCTAGATAGAGAATGCTCCTGAGATCCTAGTACAGATGGTGAGTGTTTCCCATCTGCTGGTGAATATGAAAAGGATTTTTGAGATTTCTGGCTAGGTAGTAACGGCCCAATATCCCTTGAGGAAGCTGGGGATCTTTGTCCAGAAGGTTCAGAAAGGGGAGAAAATCTCTTACATTTCTGGCAATAAGTTGGATGTTGCACAGTCTTTGGAGAAGACGGCACAGTTTGTACACTCCCTTGCCTAGTTGTGGACAGTTTTAGAGACCCTTGGTCAGAAAGGGAATTTCCAGAAGCCTCTATGGAAGATGAAGAGCTTAGAGTTCCTGGTAAAGAGGAAGAAATTCCCAGAGGCTTCTGATCAGATGGAAAAGACTCTGAGACCACCCGAGTGATTTGGGTGGACCCTAAAGGTCCTGGAGTGGGAGGCGAAGTTCCCACTGTCTACCTTGCAGACATGGACTTTCCTGCTTTGGCTTGTGCCAATAAGGAATGACCCCTAGTGCCCTGAGCAGATGCATAAAACCCTACAGTTGTTTCCTTAGATTTAGTCCCTTCAGGTATGCAAGGTCCCAGAGATCCTTGCTCAGATCTCAAAGATGATGGTGACACCTGTAATAATGTAGTATGATCCAGGTGCAGTTCAGCACATCTGGAAGTGTCTGAAGTCCCTCAGGTAGAAGGAGAATATTCATTTGTTTCTGAAACTGCTGGGGAAGGAGCTGAATGCAGTAGAGCCCCTTCAGCAGATCCAGAGATATGAGTCATTGCCTGGGCTGAGATGGAATGTGTCAGAGGCCCCTGGGATGATTGCAAATGTGCTAGGTTCCCGGGACTAGATGGGAATGTTTCTGCACCTCCTTGAGTAAAAGATGAATGTGTACCAGGTTCTCGAGGTGATGGTGGCAAAGGTCCAAGAGTAGGAAAAGAATATGTAGAAGATTCAGTATTCTCCCTCACTAGAGGCAAAGGGCCCGAGGTAGTCTCTGTGTGTTTACATTGTCCCATGACCAATATCCCTGTGGAATCTACGGAAGGTTCTAGATTCATTCGTGTGGATGACAAAGAACTTTGCACAGGCAAAATCCCCTCTGCAGCTGTGGAAAAGTCCTTACACTTTTGAGAGGATAGCACATATCCTTGAGAGTTTTTGCTAGATAGAGAATGCTCCTGAGATCCTAGTACAGATGGTGAGTGTTTCCCATCTGCTGGTGAATATGAAAAGGATTTTTGAGATTTCTGGCTAGGTAGTAACGGCCCAATATCCCTTGAGGAAGCTGGGGATCTTTGTCCAGAAGGTTCAGAAAGGGGAGAAAATCTCTTACATTTCTGGCAATAAGTTGGATGTTGCACAGTCTTTGGAGAAGACGGCACAGTTTGTATACTCCCTTGCCTAGTTGTGGACAGATTTAAAGACGCTTGGTCAGAAAGGCAATGTCCAGAAGGCTCTATGGAAGAAGAAGAGCCTAGAGTTCCTGGTGAAGAGGAAGAAATTCCCAGAGGCTTCTGATCAGATCCGAGTGATTTGGGTGGACCCTAATGGTCCTGGAGTGGGAGGCAAAGTTCCCACAGACTGCTTTGCAGACATTGGCTTTCCTACTGTGGCTTGTGCAGATAAGGAATACCCCCTAGTACCCTGAGCAGATGCAGAAAACCCTACAGTTGTTTCCTTAGATTTAGTTGCTTTAGATGAGAAAGGTCCCACAGTTCCTTGCTCAGATCTCAAAGATGATGGGGACACCTCTAGTGATGTAGTAAGATTCAGGTGCAATCCAGCATATCTGGGAGTGTCTGAAGTCCCTTGGGTAGATGGAGCAAAAAATACAGCAACTCATTCATCATCTTTACTTTGTGCTTGCAGGCTGGTTGCAATTATCTTGTAAGCATTAAAAATCAGTCTAACATACTGCCTATGTTCCATAGGGTTTCATTGATGTGAGGAGACATCATGACTCAGGCAACTCTTATAAGGAAAATTTAAATGATGTTGTCTTACAGTTTCAGAGGGTCAGTACATTATTATCTTTGTAGGAAGCATGGCAGCACCCCGGTAGAGGAAGTGCTGGGGAAGGAACTAAGTGGTCTATATCTTAGTCTGAAGGCTACCAGAAGGAAGCTTGTGGCCACAGGTAGCAAGGAAGAGGATTGATTTTTGTCTCTGAGCAGAGATTGAGCACTACACAAAAGCAAGCCTACACAATGATACACTTCCTCTAACAAGCCAACACCTTGTAATAATGCCACATACTATGGGCAAAAGATATTCTAATCAACACATTGCGTCATAGGACATAAAGAAAGATACTGCATGATTGCATTCCTCTAGTCACAGGTGCGACATACCTACAAGCTTATATGAACACACACACACACACACACACACACACACACAACAATCGGATATGCACGTGCATACATATATATTTGTCTATTTATTTACTTACTTACTTACCTACTTACTTACTTACTTACTTACTTACTTACTTACTTACTTACTTACTTACTTACTTACTTACTTACTTTGTTTTAAATTTGTTGGGTAAGAACTTTCTACATACACATAAATGAGTTTTAGCAAATTCATCCCTATCTTCTCCTCCTTGAATTGTTACCCATTTCTCCTGTATCACTTTTATCCTTAATTACATTTTCATTTTTATTTAGACGGCTGTGTAGTGCCATGCCCTGAGCAATCGCGTGCATGCCGCAAGCAATCACTGAGAAGAGCCGTGCATGCCATGAGCAATCGCCATTATAAGATGGTGCTGGCCTCCCCTGTGCCTAACTAGTAAACAAGCCTTGTACTCAGGTGCAAGAGTGAACTCACTCCTAGTCACTGCCCATTCTCAGGGCATAATAGTGGGGTGATGGGCAAGCAACGAATCAGGAGCTGTCACGTCACATCAGGTGCTGAAACGTCATGCTGTTGGCTATATAAGCAGCGCCATTTTCCCGGATCATGGTCTTCCTGATAAGTAAGCAATAAATCTTTTGCCACAGAAGATTCCGGTTTGTTGCTTCTTTCTTGCTGGTCGAGTGGGATGCAATAAGTGGCACCGAGGAACCCGGGAACTTTATACCATCACACCAGTGCAAGGAAGATCCCTTGTTCGCGGGGCAGAATCAGAACTGCGGGATGAAAGGCTCTGTAAGGTACATACAGTTTTGAAATTTCTCCAGAGTTAGACACCCTTTTGATTGTTTGCACAGCGATTGCACTTTTCCTTTCAGTTTCGTTTTTCTTCCACTGCTTCCACTGCTGACTGGTTCTTAGTCACGGTCAGGCCTGGATAGTGCCTGGACAGCGACCAGTTTCAGTCACGGTCAGGACTGGACAGTGCCTGGACAGCGTCCATTTTCAGTCACAGTCAGGCCTGTACAGCGGCAGTATGAGAATCTCGCATTCTATAATAGTGGCCTTACACTCGGTCCTGAAGCAGTGTGGCCTAAAATGTGCCACTAATACCTTAGAGGGATTTGTCAGGGAGATAGACCATGTGGCACCATGGTATGCTTGCTTAGGGTCATTTAGGCCTTTTCATGGGCCTTGATCCCGAGGAAAAGATATAAAAAGAAAAGAATGCCTTGGGAGAGATTAGAAAAGGGATGGAAAGGGAGAGAAGAAGGGAGATCCAGATGGAGAGGCACATAAGGAAAGGAGCCTCTACGTGCCACTAGATGAGTTTAAGCAGCTAGCTCTTAGTAGCTCAGAATCTGATGAAGGGCTTAGCTCCTCTGAGGAAACGGACTTGGAGGAGGAAGCAGTTCATTATAAGGGAGAAGGGTACCTGCAAGATAAAATGCAAGCTACTCAGTGCAGAAAAAGTCCAACAACGACTGGTGAAAGCCAGCTTGCTGCTCGGCCTCGGGATTGTTGGCTTCAGTGTCCTAGTGAACCTCTGCCTTATGTGCATACGTAGTTGTCAATTTTTGCCTTACACCTCATGTAGGGGTAAACCCTCGAGGCATCAGGCCATTACAAGTCTGGCAAATGGATGACACTCATATTTCCTCCTTTGGGAGAAATCAGTACTTACATGTTTCCTTTGACACCTGCAATGGTGTAATGTTTGCCACACCTTTAACAGGGGAAAAAGCCTCTCATGTTATACAGCACTGCCTAGAAGTGTGGAGTGCTGGGGCAAGGCCACAATTCTTAAAACGGTTAATGGAGTAGCATATACTTCTACTAAATTTCAACAATTTTGTCATTAAATGGATGTCACTCACTTGACTGGCCTTCCTTATAATCCTCAAGGACAAGGCATTGTGGAATGTGCCCACCACACACTCAAGTCTTATCTTATAAAACAAAAAGGGGGAGTTGATGAGACTCTGCCCTCAGTGCCAAGAGTAGCAGTATCTATGTCACTCTTTACACTTAATTTTTTTAATCTTGACGAGCAGGGACGTTCTGCAGCTGAGCGACATAGCTCAGACCCTGATAGACCAAAAGAAATGGTCAAACGGAAGGATGTTTTAACTAGTCTCTGGAAAGGCCCGGATCCTATCTTAATCAGATCCCGGGGAGCTGTTTGTGTTTTTCCACAGAGTGAAGACAACCCATTTTTGCTGCCGGATTGACTCACCAGCAGGATATTCATCAAGAATGGTGCAAAAATGCTGTCCTCCTGAGGACTGTTCCTGATCCTGACAATGCTGAACTTGTCTCAGGTTCCTAGTATAATGGGTGAACAGATATGTGCTATTCTCTCGACTTTCCCTAAACCAATGTCAGTTCGCCATGATACTATAGTTTTTCCAAAATTCTTTACTACTAATAAAACAGTAGATTTGCCATATTTACCCTATGATCCAACTCGTTATTATCATTAGGAGAAAATCAGTCCTTACTAGAACAGGGTTTTTTATGTTTTCAAATTAATGGACAAGGACATTGTATCAACCTCCCAGCCTGAGCTTTAGGGAGGTTTAATGAGCACCGAGGAGGTTGGGTGAGCACAACCCAAGATACTTCTAATGTAGATATAACCTTTACAAATCGGACCTTTTGGCAGGATGCAATTTGGGTTAATGGTACATTTGTACGACCTAACTTTTCAGACAAAGAACGTCCCCACCAACCAAAAATAGCCCCTCATTGTGTCTTGGAAGATGAAGGTCTGATCCTGCCTTGATCTGATTGTCGATCCTCCATCACTTGTTGGGCAGATCAGAGTAAAACTTTTTCCTTTTCTTCCAACATGACAGATGACCCAAAGAATGAATTTTTTATGAAAAAGTGATTTTTCATTCAGGACTTTAGAATGCATTCCTTTCACAAGTGAGTGCTTTGAGGAGTAAATGGCAATTGTACAGATTTCAATCCTTTGATTTTTATCCAGGGAGGAGCAGTTGTAAAGGCTTCTTTTACTGGCATCTCAAGATTTGCTCAGCACTGGGGAATACATGATGCCTCCCAGGACTCTTATGGACATACTAATATCAGAGTAGAGATCACTGGGTTCAATAAAACTTTGGTAAACCAGATTAATTATACATCTCCCCCAGTCTGTTTTTACCCCCCTTTCTTGTTTATATTCTTTCACGTGATTCATTTGAAGTCTGTTCCAATGATTCTTGATGGATTTCTCAATGTTGGCATGTAACAATAAAGACCCATGCCATGGTGCCACGGATCCCACTTTGGGTCCCTGTTCTGGTGGAAACACCCTCCACCTTGAAAGTAAATGGGAGAAATGCCCTAAAGATACATGGAGTACACACTAGATTAGTTGAAAAGTGGAAAATTAGCTGATAAGAGCAACTGTTGTTTGGGCAGTGGTGCTTTATGTCTTTAATCCTATCACTTGGTTGGCAGAGGCCAAGAATGTCTGAGTCTGAGACCAGCTTGGTATACAGAGTGTGTTCCAAGACAGCCAGGTCTACACAGAGAAACCCTCTCTCAAAAAATAAACAAACAAACAAACAAACAAACAAACAAACAAACAAAAAGCACCTGTTCTATGAAGAGGACCTGGCACAATGCACCCACATAGTGGCTTACAATTTATGCACAGCTACAGTTTTAGAGAATAACTGCTCTCTTTTAGCCTCTGTAGGCTATAGAGGCATAAGTGAGAGAGAGGGCATGAGCAGACTAGCACAGAAGTGAGAGAGGGCATAGCACATAGGTGAGAGAGAGGTCCTGAGCACTCTAGCACATAAGGGAGAAAAAGGGGCTGGGCATCCAAGCACATAAGTGAGGGAGAGAGGGCCTGCACATCCTAGCACACTCTTGTAATCAAGCTCAGTACTAGGAAGGTTGAGGTGGGAGTTTACCAGGGATTGTAGGGAATCTGGATGTTCTCTTCTGATCTATTAGGACAGCATGGACTGTTCTGTTGTGGGTATGTACATACAGAAAAAGTACACACATTTTAATTTTTATGCACATAAATAAATAAAAATTATTACAGTTGAAATTAGTAGTGCCATTTCCAGTACTTTCATGTTACACATTTGTTCATGTTTTTTCAATTCTGCAAATGCTTATCAACCTAGAAACTGGAAATCATTTGTCTTAAAGATGGTAGCTCATTTCCACCTCCTGAGACCTCCCTTCTAATCAATGGTGCCTGGTACTCCATGACAGCATACACAGGGTATATTTAGCCAAAATGTGAAATCCCTGGATGAGACCTGTTTTCTCCATCTGGCATCACAAAGGGTCCTCAGAGACATGTGGGTCTCTCCTGATAACGTTTTATTTATTTGTTTGTTTGTTTGTTTGATTTTGTTTTGTTTTTTATTTTTGTTATTGTTTTGTTTTTTATTTGTTTTATTTTTGTTTTGTTTTTTGTTTTTGTTTTTGTTTTTGTTTTTGTTTTTGTTTTTGTTTGTTTGTTTGTTTGTTTGTTTGTTTGTTTTTCCCATTGAGCAGACAAGCAAGGAAAGGTGCGGTTGTGAAGGAGTTCACTTCTGAATGACCTGGAAGAGATAACCAGCTCTGATCAGGGTTATTGGACTGTTAAAGGATGTGTGACTGGAGGGAAATCTCAGTCGCAAGAGGCCACTATGTGAGGAAAAACCTCCCGATCTGCATTTCCTACGGCTTCTGAGGGTTAAATGAAGGAGGAAGATCATATTTATTTATTTTTCCTTTTTTTTTAACTAAGAAGACATTATAGTTTTTAAGAGAAGAATGGCTCTTAAGAAAATAATGGTGATTCCAAAGGAAGATTACTTATTACTTTTGGACTTTGATGATGAAGAAGATGACATAAATATTTCGGAGGAGTCTCTTTCTGAAGGTTACTGCATATTCAGTGTTGGGTATTAATTGTGTGTTGTGCAGTTCACTAGACTTTTACCTAGTCACCTGAAACTGAAGAAGTCTTTTCTCAGAGATTTTATATAGTTCATTTGAAATTTTACCTATCTATCTATATCTTTATATTCCTATACCCGAGTTTTAGCAACACATATAACTACTCTTGACATTGTAGTCACAATATGTTGATAAAAAATAACTTGTTATGATTTTGCCACCGGAAAATACCTGAACATTGTTCCAATAATATGTTTGCAAAACTTGAATTTATTTCAAGAACATTACAAATAATTTATTTCATTCTTTTTTTTATTATTTATTTTCTTTTTTTCTTTTTTTTTACATTTCAAATGTTATTCCCTTTTCTGTTTTCCCCTCCAAAAATCCCAGTCCTTTCCCCTCTATCCCTGCTTTCCAACACACCTACTCCCAATTCCTGGCCCAGGCATTCCCAAAACTTGGTCATAGGAACTTTACAAGAACAAGTGTCTCTCCTCCCATTGATGACATACTAGTCCATCCTCTGCTACATATGCAGCTGTAGGCATAAGTCACAACTTATGTTTACTTTGATTGGAGATTTAATCTCAGGGAACTCTGGGAGTACTTGTTAGTTGTTTTTCCTCATAGAATGTTCCTTGTGTACTTTCTCTAGCTCCATAATTAGGGACCCTGTGCTCAGTCCAATGGATTTCTTTGAGCATCCACTTCTGTATTTGTCACGAAATGGCAGATTGTCTCAGGAGACAACTATATCAGTCTCCTGTCCCTAAGCTCTTGTTTGGCTGTTCAACAGTATCTGGGTTTGGTGGTTGTTTATGGTATGGATCACAGAATGAAGCAGTGTCTGGATTCCTTCAGTCTTAGTTCCAAACTTTTTCTCTGTAACTCTTTCCATGGATCTTTTGTTCCCAATTCTAAGAAGGAACGACATATCCACACTTTGGTCTTCCTTCTTGTTGAGTTTCATGCGTTTTGCAAATTTTACCTTGTTTTTTTCTGAGCTTCAAGGATAATATCCACTTATCAGTGAGTATATATCATGTGCTTTCTTTTGTGATTGAGTTATCTCACTTAGGAACATATCATCCAGATCCATCAATTTGTCTAAGAATTTCATGAATTCATTGATTTTAATAGTGATGTAGTATTTCATTATGTAAATGTTCTATATTTTCTGTATTCATTCCTCTGAAGACAGGCATCAGGTTTATTTTCAGCTTCTTGCTATTATAAATAAGGATGCTATGAACATAGTGATCCATGTATCCTTATTACAAGTTGGAATATCTTCTGGATATATGCCAAGGAGGACTATTGCTGGATCTTCAGTAGAACTATTAATACTTTTCCGAGGAAACCCCATCTGCTTTCCAGTGTGGTAGTACCAACTTGCAATTCCACAAGCAATGGAGGAGTGTTCCTACTTCATCACATACCCACCAGCAACTATTGTCATCTGAGTTTTAGATCTTAGCCATTCTGACTCTGTGAGGTGGAATCTTAGGGTTATTTTGACTTTCTGTTCCCTGATGATTAAGGATTTTGAACATTTATGAGGTGCTTCTCAGCCATTCAGTGTTTCTTAATTTAGAATTCTTTGTTTAGAACCGTCCCCATTTTTTAAAATAGTGTTATCTGATTTTCTGGAATCCAGCTTCTTGAGTTCTTTGTATATATTGAATATTAGTCCCTTATCTGATTTAGCATTGATAAAGACTTTTCCCCCGATTTGTTCTAATGATAGTGCCCCTTGCCTTACAGAAGTTTTGCAATTTTTGAGGTCCCATTTGTCTATTTTTAATCTTATAATAACAGCCATTGCTGTTTTGTTCAGGAATATTCCCCATTTAACCTTGTCTTCGAGGCTCTTCCACACTTTCTCCTCTATAAGTTTCAGTGTCTCTGGTTTTATGTGCAGTTCCTTGATCCAATTAGACTTGAGCATTGTACAAGGAGATGAGAACAGATTAATTTGCTTTCCTCAATATGCTAACTGCCAGTTGAGCCAGCACCATTTTTTTAAATATGCCATTTTCTTTCCACTGGGTGGTTTTATCTCCTTTGTAAAAGATCAAGTGACCACATGAGTTTGGGTTCATTTCTCTGTCTTCAGTTCTGTTCCATTTATCTACCTGTCTAACACTATTCCTGTACCATGAAGTTTTTATCATAATTGCTCTGTAGTACATCTTGAGGTCAGGCATGGTGATTACAAAAGACATTCTTCTATTGTTGAGTATAGTTTTGGATATAGTAGGTTTTTTTTTTTCAAAATGAATTTGCAAATTGCCCTTTCTAACTCAGTGAAGAAATGAGTTGGAGTTTTGATGGTGATTGCAATGCATATCAGATTGCTTTTTGAAAGATAGCCATTTTTACTATATTAATCCTGCCAAATCATTAGCATGGGAGATTTTACCATCTTCAGAGATCTTCTTTGATTTCTTTCTTGAAGAATCTTGAAGTGTTTATCATACATATATTTCACTTTCTCAGAGTCACACCAAGGAATTTTATATTATTTGTGACTACTATGAAGCACGTTTTTTCCTAATTTCTTTCTCATACTATGTGTCTTTTCTGCAGAGAAATTCCACTGTTATGTTTAAATTTATTCTAAATTCAGCTCCTAAGCTGAAAATGTGTATCAGGATTAGGTTTTCTCTGTTGTAATTTTTGGGGTCATAGATACATGCTATCATGTCTTCTGGAAATAGAGAAATTTTGACTTCTTCCTTTCCAATTTGTATTCATCTGTTTTCGTTTTGTTTTGTTTTGTTTTGTTTTGTTTTTTTGTTGTTGTTGTTTTGTTTTGTTTTGTTTTGTTTTGTTTTTTTTGTTGTTGTTGTTTTGTTTTGTTTTGTTTTGTTTTGTTTTTTTGTGTAATTGCTCTGGCTAGTATTTCAAGTACTCTATTAAATAGGTAGGGGGAAAGTGGGCAGCCTTGTCCAGTCCCAGATTTTAGTGGGATTCCTTCTGGTTTCTGACCATTTAGATTAAAGTTAAATCCTGGGCCTTCTTTTCTTTTCTTTTCTTTTCTTTTCTTTTCTTTTCTTTTCTTTTCTTTTCTTTTCTTTTCTTTTCTTCTCCTTCTTTTTATTTTTTTTTAGGTGTATGCCTTGAATTCCTGGTCTTTCCTGGACTTATTATGAATGGCCATTGTATTTATCCAACTATTTGCTCAGCATCTATTTGAATAATCATGGGGTTTTTGTACTTGAGTTTTTTTGTTTTGTTTTTGTTTTTGTTTTTGTTTTTGTTTTTTCTATAATGGATTTAATTGATGGATTTTCGATATTAAACTCTCCCTGAATCATAAGAAGGAGGCCAACTAGGTCATGATGGTTTATCCTTTTGATGTATTCTCGGACGCGTTTTGAAAGGATTTTATTTAGTATTTTTGCATCGATATTCATAATGGAAATTGGAATAAAGTTTCCTTTCTTCATTAGGTTTTGTATAGTTGTAATCTTGCTTCATAGAACATATTAAATAGTGTTCCTTCTCTTTTAATTTTGCATAATAGTTTGAGGACTATTGGTATTAGGTCTCCATGAATATCTGATAGAATTCTGAACTAAACCCATCAGACCCTGGGCTTATTTTTGGTTGGGAGACTATTAACGATTGCTTCTAATTCTTTAGGGGTGTTATGACCCACACTACAGTCTTGCCAGAAAGAATGCCCACAGGACACTCGGATCCTTCTGCAGTAAAGCTTTAAGGCATCTCTAGAGATAGATGATCAGCTTCAGGACAGGAGACCCAGAGAGCAGAAAACCCCTCCCTTATATAGGCTGTGAAGACAGTTAGAAGTATGGTTGGAGACGTGCACCACCGGAATTGTCTGCCCACCATCAGCCTGATGATGCCATTGGAGAGACAGGGCTCAGGTAATGGAAAGATACCCCGATGCCTGTGCACACTCACCACGAGCAATAGTGACAATGGTGTTGTGAGCACCATCTTGTAATGGTGGCCGTGAGGACGGCTCCTCACATCTCACCCTTTTTTTTATGTTAGAAGCAACAGGCCACACAGTATGGAGAGTGGAGATAGAGGTCAAATTCCGAGTGTGCAAGCATAGGGGCCTTACACAAAACCTCCTCCCAGGCTCGTCACCCAGAGGGGTCTTGGTCAGCTCCCCTGTCGTTTTTCCTGGGGGAAGGACACTAGGACACTCAACCTTCTTGAAAGATGACATATCTCCCAGAAAGAAGCTCAAATTAGACCACAACGCCATTCCAGTGCAGTGCTTAGCCCCAAAACTCTCCTGGGCTGTTAAAGCACACCCGCTCCAACCCATGCAGCAAGACTCGCCTCAGGGTTTTGTGGAGCTGGATGTCCAGCAACCTTATTGCTTGAGCATCATTGATATTCATATATTGGGGGAAACACCCTGCCCCAAAGCAACAAGTGCCTGGGTTACTACCATCCTGTCCCTCCTTGTTTGGGATTTAAGTTTGCAGATCATCCATAGTAGGAGCAGTACTCCACTGTACACAGCCACTCCAAACAAACCACCCCCACCCATTGCTTGAAGTAGGAGAATGCTGCAGAAATCCAGGTAGAAAATCCTTCCATCAATGACAGGTCAAGACATGTTGAATCGACTTATAAGATGGTGATCCTCAGCTCCCGGAGTGTCTGTTCAAATTCTATGGTCCAATTCTGTAACAAATAACAAGACAAAGCCTTTTACAGGTTAGCTGCTCTTGTAAAATTCTGAAATTGTAGTAAGGTGATACAGACGCTAGGCAGCTTATGTTTGCAACCCAGCTGAGGCATTTGCCAAAGAATATACACCTGCTCTTGGACCAGATCGATCCGTTGGTTTACCAACATGAGGCCTCTCTGTATCTGGGAGTTGGCCATGGTCTGGCTGTTCAGGGCCAATGTCACTCTTGCCGAAAGGTCATTTTATAGTTTGCGTTGTCTGAACCGTAGCAGACAAGGCAAGGGCCGAAACAGTGACAGAGGCAGCTATTGCTGCTATTGCTACCAAGCCAACTATAATAGCAGAGATTCCAAAATCTCTCTTTTCTCTAAATAAGCTTAAATTCTAGAGGCTTCCACAGGAACTGGAACAAATCTAGGCACATGAGTAACCAAAGCAAAGGGATACTTAGTAGCATCCCAACACAGGGTATAGAAACTTTAATTAAGCAAGCAATCTAACTCTAATTGATTATTATTTAAACTTTTATTACTTACCACCCACAGAAAGGGGGCCAAACACAAACCGGGGTGACAGTATAATTCACCCTTTTAAATGCTTTATATTTAGTATTAGAGGAGGAGTGATTGAATGAACCCAAACCAGCACTCAAAGTGCCCTACCACTC
This sequence comes from Mus musculus, assembly GCF_000001635.26. Classification (NCBI taxonomy): domain Eukaryota; kingdom Metazoa; phylum Chordata; class Mammalia; order Rodentia; family Muridae; genus Mus; species Mus musculus. Next base: position 57,613,555 of record NC_000087.7, on the reverse strand, counting down.
AAAACCCATTTGGCCCTTTTCACTATATCCACCTTCAATCATGGCCATAGGTGAAAGATCGGTACAGCTCTCATTAACCCCACAAAGTAACCATTGATCAAAAGGGTTAGCATCTGCCCGATCAGGATCCATGAAGTTAAAATCATGTCCAGCAAGGATTTCCTTAATCTCTACACTTACATGTGGGGAAAAGGAAAAAAAATCCTTCAACCACCCAAAAGGTTTTTCTGGCCTGGCACCCAGTCCAAGGAAGCATGGAGTCTTCCGAGGAACTTCCTTTACAAAAGGGTGCCATTCTGGGTTGCTGGGGCAGTGCTTTCCTGGATTTATGACTAGGCCTCCAGCCTTGGATTATCAAGGCATTGGCTACTATTTCAGAGTGGGTTCCCCAAGCAGCTGCTTTCAACCAGGCCACTGATTGATTTTATAAGGATATACACTGGCGTTGGTCTTTCAATTCAGAGATCATTACAAAGCACAGGCTTCCTTTGAGGGAGAAGTTCTGTTTTCCATCAGAACCTGAATTTGTCCATCTAATGGTAAAAAGGCAAGTCCCAGCTCCCTATCAGTAGTAAAGAAATGTGGAAAAACTTGTGCACTGTGCATGACAGGCATGAACAGAATGCTAGACATAATACCCCAACACAATTCCCCCGATATACTAGGAACCATGATCTCCAGTAGAAGGGTCATTATCCATCGTTGTTTCCAGAATTCCCTCTTTTGTCCACATCTTCTGAAGGGGAGATCCTTCAGATGAGGCATTCTGGAACCCAAAGGGGATTGTCTTCTTCCTGTGGAAAGACACAAATAACTCCTTTGGATCTTATTAAAATAGGATGCAGGCCTCTACATTTTCCAGTTAAGACAACTTTCCATTTGATAATTTCTCTAGATCTGTTTGGTTCTGAACAGTGATGATCAGCTGCAGTGTGGCCTTGCTCATCAATATTCAAAAAATTAAGAGTAAAGAGTACCATGGAGATGTCCACTCTCAGTGTTAAAGGTAAGAGCCTCATCGACTCACCCTTTCTTTTTGATAAGGTAAGTTTTAACAGTGTGGTGGGAATGTTCCACAATGTCTTGTCCCTGTATGGCAAACCAGTTAAATAAGTTACATTCCTCTGTAGACAGAACTGTTGAAAATTTTGAGAGGTGTAGGCGAGTCCATTATCTGTTCTAAGAAATTTGGTTTGTCCCCAAGCACTCCAAGCTTCAAGGCAAAGTTGAATTACATGTGTGGCTTTTTCTTAGTAGAGGATCAGTTTTACTGCCCTCTTTTCTCTCTCCCCTTCCTTCTGAATCCCTGGGAGGGCCCTTTTTCTTAGACATGTCTTTCTTTTTTCGAGCTCCCATTCTCTCATTCTGTTAGGTTTCTGACATACTGTCCTGAACCTTTTCTAGTATTCCCTGTCCCTCCACATTGGCTGTTTGGCAGGTTTCATCCTCTAGACAGTTTTATATCAGCTTGCAAATGCCTTGGTGCCCAGGCGTAAGTCTCCCTCTTCATGCTTAAGGTCAAGGTCACTTCCTAGCTTACTACATAAGGCTACAGTTAGAGACCCCGAACAAGAATACCAGGGAGAAATGCGATCCACTTCCTTAACAAAGTTCTGCAGTGTACTGGAGGCAACCTGCCTGTAATGCAGTGATCACTGACTTTGAGGAGGCCATGATAGAGTGAGTCCCTGCTATGATCTACACCCCATTTATAGTACTCCTTAAGCAAAACGAAAGTAAACACAGTGCTCTGTTCCCTTGTCTACGGAAGGCTTAGAAGATACCTCAGTGCTGCCACTTATCTACGTCGGACTGACAACACCTCATTTTTCAGCACCAGCCTCGATGGACCTCAAATTTCAGCACCAGCCTCGATGGACAGAATAAGAAACAGAATGAGGGCCAGGGCAACCAAGACTAGAGCTTCTACTGCCCCTTCCTAGGGTGCATCTAGATTAAGACCGAAATCAATAGGGATAAGAGGGTCACGATGAGACATACCTCTCCAAACTTACCTTTTCCCTGCAGTTCTGAATCCACCCCATTTCCAGGGGTTCTCCTCAATGCCAGCGATGTTGATCCTGGCTTTATGGCACCGGATGACCTGCGCTACCATCTCGCCAGCAAGAACACATGCAGGACACTCAGATCTTTCTGCAGTAAAGCTTTAATACATCTCCAGAGATAGATGAACAGCTTCAAGACAGGAGACCCAGAGAGCAGAAAACCCCTCCCTTATATAGGTTGCAAAGTATGGTTAGAAATACGGTTGGAGACGTGAATCACCGGAATTGTCTGCCCACCATCAGCCTGATGACGCCATTGGAGTGGCAGGGCTCAGGTAATGGAACGATACCCTGACGCCTGAGCGTACTCACCATGAGCAATGTTGACAATGGTGTTGTCAGCACCATCTTGTATTGGTGACCGTGAGGGCGGCTCCTCACAGTGGTAGAAGTAATTGCAGGGTTTCTCTGATCCTGATTTGAATTTGGTACCTGATATCTGTCTAGATAAGTGTCCATTTTATCCAGACTTTCAAGTTTTGTTGAGTACAGCCTTGAATAGTAGGATCTGATGATATTTAAAATTTACTAAATTTCTGGTGTTATTTCTCCCTTTTCATTTCTGATTTTGCTAAATTGGATGCTGTCCTTGTGTTCTTTATTTAGTCTGTCTAATGGTTTATCTATCTTGTTGATTTTCTCAAAGAAAAATCTCCCAGTTTGTTTGATTATTTTTGTATTGTTCCTCTGTTTCCACTTGGTTGATTTTAGCACTGAGTTTGATTATTTCCTGACTTCAACTCCTTTTGGGTGAATTTGCTTCCTTTTATTCTATAGTGTTAAGGTGTGATGTCAACCTACTCCTATATCCTCTCTCCGGTTTTTTTTAGAGGCATTCAGAGAGAGCTATGAGTGTTCCTCTTAGGGCTATTTTCATTGTGTTCCATTACTTGCAGTATGTTGTAGCTACATTTTCATTAAACTCTGAAAAGTCTTTAATTTAGTTCTATATTTCTTCCTTGACTGTTTTGTCACTGACTAGATTGTTGTACACATTCCACGTGTATGTGCGTTTTCAATTATTTATATTATTGTTGAAGTTAGTCTGTGGTGATCTGATAGGAAGCAGAAAATTATTTCAATAATTTTATATCTGTTGAGGCATGTTATGTGACTGAGTGTATGGTCAATTTTGGAGAAGGCATCGTGAAGTCCTGAGAAGAAGGGACATTCGTTTGTTTTAGGATAAAATGTTCTATAGATATCACCTAAACGTATTTGCTTCATAAATTCTGCAAGTTTCACCATGTATCTTTTTAGTTTTAGTTTCCAGGATCTGTCCATTAATGAGGGAGGGGTGTTGAAGTCTTCCAATATTATTGTGTGTGGTACAATGTGAGTTTTGAGCTTTACTAAAGTTTCTTTTATGAATGTGGATGTCATTGCATTTGGAGTATATATGTTTAGATTTGGGAGTCCATCTTGGTAAATATTAACTTTAATGAATATGACGTTTCCCGCCTTGCCTATTTTAATAACTTTTGGTTGAAAGTCATTTTTATTTGATATTAGAATGGCTGCTCCACCTTATTTCTTCGGATCATTTGCTTGGAAAGTTCTTTTCCAGCCTTTTAGTCTGAGGTAATTTCTGACTTTGTCCTTGGTGTTTGTTTTTGGTATGCTGAATATTGCTTACACATCCATTTTTTTATTCTATGCCTTTTTACTGGTGAACTGAGTCCACTGATATTAAGAGATACTAAGAAAAGTCCTTGTTGCTTCCTGTTATTTTTGTTATTAGAGTTGGAATTTTGTTCATGTAGCTATCTTCTTTTAGGTTTCCTTCACCTTTAATTTCTTCTTTTTTCTCGAGTGTAATTTCCCTCTTTATATTGAAATTGTCCCTTTATTATCGTTTGATGTGCTGGATGCATTGGAAGATATTGTGTAAATATTGTTTTGTCACAGAATACCTTGTTTTCCCAAGCTATGTTAAAAGAGTTTTGCTTCATATAGTAGTCTTGGCTGGCATTTCTGCTCTCTTACATTCTGTATGACTTCAGCCCTAGATTTTCTCCTTTCATAGTCTCAGGGGAGAAGTTATGTGTAATCCTGATAGATCTTGCTTTATATATTACTTGACCATTTTCCCTTACTGCTTTTAATATTCTTTCTTTGTTTTGTGCATTTGGTGTTTTGACTATTATATGATGGCAGAAATTATTTTTTTTCCGGTCCAAATAATTTGGCGTTCTGTAGTCTCCTTGTTTATTCATGAGCATATCATTCTTTAAGTTAGGGATTTTTTTCTATAATATTGGTATAAATATTCAATAGCCCTATAATTTGGAAACCTTACTTCTTATCTATGCCTATACTGGATTTCATGTACGTAATTATGTCATTTCTAAAAGCTGTTTCAAAAATTCACCTGGGCAAAATTTCCTGAGAAATTCAAATCATTAATACTTTATTCCCTTTTACTAATATAGCATATTATGTTTCCATTTTCTGTTGTCCATATAGTACAGAGCCCAGCATTTGACAAAGATGAGAATATATCACCTCAGGTAGAAACAGATGAAGATACAGTGTAATATTTTCAATTTTTTCCCATTTCAATAGAGTACTTCAAAAGTGGTGTTTGTGATCCCTTGACTGGAGAAGTAGATTCAGGAAAAAGAGTAATTCAGGGTCAGATGCTCTTATATGTGTAGTTCAAGACCAGATTGTGGTCCTTTAGACCTTGTGATCACCTAAACATAGCAACTAGTACAATACAACCACCTGCATGAGATGTTCCCAGATATACACACAAAGAAAAGGAGAACCATTATAAAAATAATAGAAGGACCATTTGGGAAGAAGAAGGATCTCAGCAATGGTAGTACAGTTATGAAGAAGTGCTGTGAGGTGTAAATGTATGAATTGTTTAAAGTAAATATTACAAGTTTTTTTTGGAATTCTACGATGTATTTTATATGGATATGACATATGGTTCAAATCAAATATTATATATTCATTAAAAATAATTAAAATAATTTTCTGTGTAAAGTTTTTTGTGTGGTAGAAAAAATGTCCTATGGTGAGACTCCAACTTAAAGTGTATCTCGCAGGAAGGTAAATCCCCTAGACGTTTCCCAAGCTTGTTTTCCCTGATCTCTGAAAATACAGCTAGGAAGAAGCTCTTTGTTCTCTATAGCCAGCAAAAAGGCTTTTTGTTTCTATACTTTTCAACCAGAGATGCCTGCCTTCCTGTGCCAAGGACAAGGAGATAAAAATTTAGAAAGGACTCACGCCCCACTCCTGCCTTGTAAATTTCACCAAGAACATCAGGAAGAGAAGAACTCCCTTGCCCACATTTCCCAACTCCTCCCAACTCTCCTCCCAACTCCTCCCAATTCCCCAGCTAGCTGCTAAAAGCCACTTACTGTCACAGCTCGGTGTCACACTCCCCTGCCCTGCTAGGCAGAGTGACTTTGTCCTCAGCCAGCTAATAGTAAAACCTCTTGCAGTTTGCATCAGTTGTGGTTTTCTCTTGGGTCATTTGGGTGCTGGCCAGCTCATCCCGGGACTTGAGAGGAGGCCCAGCTTCTGAGGTCTTACATTTGGGGGCTTCTCCACCATGATTTGTGGCCTACCCCAATTCTCAGAGACCCTGCTTGGAGGTAGGATTCTATCTTTGTCTGTATCTTTGTCTCTATCTATTTCTATAACTTTCCTCTATCTTTGTCTCTATTTTTTTGTGCCAGCTCTGTTTGAATTCACTATTCTCCGTTTGCAGTTGTAAATGCTCGTGAGAGCAACGAACTCCCTTTTTCAGATGGAAAAGGGTTACTGACAGACATGTCAGGAGAAACCGGCTGCCACCCTTTGGGACATCCCAGGAGTTCTGAGGGAGTTCTAGGGATACCTGGAGATATCCTATCAGTGTGCCAAGTGAGAGTGTGCTCACTCGGCTGTCTGTTTCTGTTACTGGGTGCCAAGTGAGTGTATGCTTTCTTGGCCATCTTATTGGGGCCTGGTCTTGGTTATTGTAATCTTTTTTGTGTATATGTTTTTTTTTCCCTGTATGTGACTCTGATGATGGGACCGACTATTATCATGCCCCTTGGACTGACCCTTGATCACTCGACTGAAATTAAGACTAACACTCACATTCTCTCTGTGGATGTCTGAAATCGATTTTAGAGAACTTTCTGATCTACAGAATGGCCATCTTTGATGATAGTTGGCCACTAGAGGGCACTCTTTGTTTGGTTCTGTTTTCAGCTCTTAAAGTTGTTTTACAGAGGGGACCAGGGTCTCAGCCAGATTACGTGCCCTACATTCTCATCTAGAAAAATTTAGCACAGGATCCCCCCTCTCCCATCCTGTTTAAAGCCTTGGGTTAAAAAGAATAATCCAGGCTCCCCAGTCCTGGCCCTCTGCCACCCAGAGGTGAAAAAAAAAGTTAAAACTGGCACAGGTTGAACTGCAGCCCTCAGTTTCTCCCAAGATCTATCCAGAGTTAGAAGAACCTCCAAAATGGCATAGCACCCCACCCCCATATTCCCAACTGGTCCCCTCCAAGAACTCTCAACAGGGTGCCACTAGATATTTGGGGAGAGACCAGTTGCTAAAGCCCAAGGCCAGCGAGCTCGAAGCCCAGAGTGACCAGATTCAACCATTGCACTGCCTTTATGTACTTATGACCCTCCTCCAGCAGGCCCCAGACAACTGCTGACCCTTCAGTAATGGCCCTTTTCCTCCTCTGAACTCTATAACTGGAACGCTAATCACACCTCCCTTCTTTGAAAACCCCTCTAGCCTGCTAATCTAATGGAATCTCTCATATTCTCTCTTCAGCCTACTTGGGATGACTGTCAGCAGCTACTGATTCTTTCACCACAGAGGAGAAGGAGAGGATTCTGAGAGGAAAGAAAGAGCATGCTGGGGGCCAATTGACTACCAATAAAACTTCTGAATGAAATGGATGCAGCCTTCCCTCTGACATGTCCTGACAGGACTGACCATATGGAGCAATTTACAATTTTCTGCTGGGCTCTGATAATAGGACTGAAAGGAGCTGGCAGGTGCCGCACCAATTTGGCCAAGGTAAGAGAGATCCTACAAGAGAAAAAGGAGCCCCCAGCAGTGTTTTTAGAATACCTCTGAAAGGTATAGAGGTGTTACACTACCTTTGACCCTACTTCGGCGTGCCAGCAGGTGACAGGTGTCATGGCTTCCATTGGGCAGTATTCTTCTGACATTAGGAAAAGGTTACAGCGTCTAGAGAGTCCGAAAACATTATCTTTACAACATCTGTTTAAGGAGTCAGAGAAAGTGTACCATAAGAGAGAGAGTGACAAGCCAGCACCAGGGTATATTGTGCTCTGAGTCTGCAGACACGCTTAAGGTCCCCAAAAGACCCTCAATGGGATCATAAGACCTCTGGTGAACGGAACACAACCTCTGATCCAATCCAATCTCACAGGTTCTGAGACTGCATTAATTAGGGAAGCAGAAAAACTGGACTGACAATGGTCACAAGTCCCTCTGGTCTGTGCCAGCACCTGGCCAACTTGTTGGACGGAGTCTGAGGACAGCCCCAAGGTCCTCACAGAAACATCCACGAGATCTTAAGACCTTTGTGAATGGAAAACCACTTCTGCTCCAATCCTATCATGCAGGACCCGAGACTGCATTCATTAGGGAAGCAGATAAACCGGCCTGACCAGGGTCACAAGTCCCTTCCAATCCATTACAGCACGGGGCACCTTGGGGGCAGAGTCTGTGGACAACCCAAAGGTCCCCACAGGACTCTCCATGGGATCTTAGTACCTCTAGTGAGTGGACTACAACATCTGCCAGGAGGAAGGTTCAAAAACCAGATATCTGGGACCCTTCTCTGCAAGAGGAGATCTTGCCTGCAGAGAGTACTCTGAACACTCAAACTCAGGAGAAAACTAGTCTCCGAAGTCTGCTGATAGAGGCTAACATAATCACCTGACCATCGTTATGGCAACTATTAGAAAACAAAGCATTTAATTGGAGGCTTTGTTACATTTTCAGAAGATTGGTCAATCATCACGGGAGGTACCCCATCACTGGAGCAATAGAGAACTATTGATCCTTAGGCAAAGAGAGAGATTCAGCCATTTTATTGGCTTCTTGAAAACTCAAACTCATCCTTGTTGACACACCTATCCTCCAATGAAGCCACACCTTCTCGTATTCCTTCTAATCTTTAAACTCACTGCCACTTCCTGGTAATGAAATATTCATATATATGTGTCTATAGGGGATTTATTATTCAAACCACCACTTTTCCCATGGCTCGATCAGCTATTTTTTTTAAATATAACCTAAAGGGCTCCCATTTATTAATGACTACTTATGAGCTTAGCCACAGTGATGGGCCCTCCCACATCAATCATTAGACTAGAAAATAACCCATAGACTTACCTAATGACTAAGTGATTGGAGACAGATGTTCAATTGTTCTCTCTTCTCAGGTAACTGTAGATTGTCAAGATGGGAAAAAAATAATGTTCCATCACAGTAATGTTTAACTTACTCCATAACCTACACAAACATTACTCAACACCATCTATTGCATTCTGCCCCTGCATAGACACACTTCCATGTATGGCATAAGTGAAGGGTGACTACCTCCATCAGCAAGGATACTCAATAATATGTGACATGAACTGAATATTTCCTATAGCCTCACAACCCCCACATTCTACTGTGTGTTACACTTATTGGGTGACTTGCTAATCTGTCCAATATCCTGTCACCAAAGCTATGACAAAAAAAAATCCTCATCATAAAATCATTTAATGATTTTAACACATTTTCACCTCCGTTCCATTTTCCCATCATTTTCTGCTACTTCATATGATATTGCAATCTATTAAAATATAGTAGTGAATACAGCGAAAGGACCAGTGTGTGAAGCAGCAAATTTCTTTATTTCTCAGACAACAGATACACTGCCAGAATCTTCCAGGTACAACTGCTTGGTAACTTTGTGTCTAATGTTAGCATGATTCTTCCAGAAAAAAGCTTAAAGAATTAAACCATGGTTACTCTGGACCAGACAAGTCAGTATCACTAGTGAAAAACATTCATGTAAATCATTTTCATCACTGTTACAATGTGCCTTAGCAGCAAGGAAAACAGGTCCATGGTCACAAGAGTATGAAAGAGGCATCAAGGAGCACAGTTGTCCAACTTATTAGCAGCCAGTAAGCATCAACACAGGAAGCGACCAAAGACAATAAATACCTTCCAAGACATGTTCACAATGACCATGTTCCTTTACAAGTGCCTCACCCCTTCCATGCACACCCATCAATCAATTAACTCATTGATTAAAGCCCTCAGGGTCCAATCACTTTTCAGATTGTATATATTGTTCTACCTTTGAACATTGTACTTCGGAACAAAATCTTCATCAAAGACCCACGACTGACATTGCAAACCCATTTCACCACAGAATTCTTTATGTTACAAAATGTGATAGGATTTATCTGTCTCTTTAAGGGTATCTCTGTCTAGCAGTTACAAAAGCAGAACGTCCAGGCCAACAGAATCATCACCACCATGAGCGTTTTTTTTTTTTTTTTAATATGAGTTCAAGAAGAAGGAAAATGCAATGCAAGTTAAGGGTCTTGATCCCCTATCCATCCATCTTAAAGCCATAGGGTGGACCCAGAAGTTTAGGTCAAAAGTGTAAATTTCACCTATACTACAAACAACTGTGATGATTTCTAGCCATCTCCAGTTTCAGTGTGGTATTTAGTCCCACCATCTACATCAAGGCATATTGCCTAATGTGAAATAATGCCAGCTGTTTATTGCAAAAACCACTATGTGTTGACTTGGATGTAAAATGAGACATCTATAATATAGATACACTTGTACACGTACACATAATCACAGAAAGAGGCAAGAAGTAGAGGAGCTGAGTCTTAGGATCCCTCAATGAAGAGATAGTGGAAAACTTGTAAGGCAGAGATGTCATTGAGAAACTGTATGTCTCTATCTGCACAAAATCAGGCCAGTCTGCCTTCCATCAATGAGTTGTAGGTTCTCACTATCCATCATCCCCATTTGAGAAGGTATGGACAGTTAATGAAAGATGGAGAGTCAGTTTTCATCAAAGGTATGCCCTTTGAAGGTTATAGGTTGGCCAGGCACTACTGGTAGCCCCATATCCAAGATTTTATGGGCAACACAATTGATTTGAATGGGTCTTATCAAAAGGGAGAAAAGGAGACATGAATTTGGAAGGAGGATTTAGGTGGAAATGGATCTGGTTTTGGTTTGGGAGGAGTTATTAAGAGAACTGGAAAGTAAATTCCATCAAAATATATTGTATGAATTTCTCAAGTTATTAATGAATGTAGTTCTTAATATACAATATCTGTACTGAACCTATACAGACGACTTATATTTCCATCTCCTAAATAACAAACCCTTGTATAGCAGTTTCATTACATTAAGGGCAAAAGTAATCCAGAGATTATTTAAAATAAAGAAGGATCAGAGGTGATGGCCCAGGGGCAAATTCATGTGTGTGTTCATTTACTTACAACACCAGTGCTTAGGATTTTTAGAGGGGCAGAGACAGGAAGATGAATATGACTTCCTGAAAGCCAGCCTCACTATTAGCTCAGCAGGAAACCCTATCAAAAGCAGATAAATTAGGGAGTGAAGGAGCAAATCATACTATGCCCTTCCCTAGCCTCTGAACTTACCTGTATAGATCTGTGTGCAGAAACACATGAATATAATTAAAATATACAAGAGCTTATCTTGCATAGCTTATATGCAGTGTTTTGTTATCTTAGCCTAGAGTCCTGAGGACTTTATATCATTAGAGTTCCTGAAGCAAACTCCCCAGATATAGTGGATGGGTATATCTTGTTACTATGCAAAGAGACCTCAGTTAAATGTGTGTGTCAGTGACTCCAAAACACCTTTCCTTCTCTACCTTCCTTTATATGGCACAGAACGACCTGTAAATAATTAAAATATGAAAACAAAACTTTTTCACGAATTTAGGCTTGTGTTAAAATAATATTTATAACATTTTATTGAATGGAACAGAAATCTTCAGCTCCCAGGAGAAATACAGTGAATCCTGTAGGCTTCTGTTTTGTCCCATTATGAAAAAAATTAATTGCAAATCGACAGTCCCCACACTTTTAACTAAATCAGGATAAAGGGATATGTTTCCATACAAATAAGTAATGCCAAAGTGATTAATCAAGTAGAAATGTGGCAGGGTTAGGATGCCTTTGGCTGATGTGACAATGATGACTGATTAGTCTCTTGTTATGCAAATAACCCTAACCTCTAAGAAAAGAAAAGTAATGATATAAAATATTCCAAGAAGTGGCATGGAAAATTATTACTTGATTACAATTTCTTTTACATACTTTATTAGTTTGAATAATTGTGGCTCACAGAAGATCAAATATTCAAAGGAGTTAGTTTTCCAGGTGGTGGGACATTTAGAAAGAATTAGGATTTGTGTTTTCATTAAAAGTGATTTGGCACTGGGCTTGAAATAGCAAACAACCATTGAAATATCAAAAACTCTCTCTCATTCTCTCTCTCTCTCTCTCTCTCTCTTTCTCTCTCTATTTCTCTCTCTCTTTCTCTCTCTCTCTCTGTCACTCTCTCTCAGTCTCTCTCATGTTTTAAGCCATTCATCAAGTGGTTGACATCTAGTATTAATCCATTGCGTGTTAATTATACAGAGTAAGGCAATCAACATTTATGATATGGATGTGAAATGGTCTTTCTTGTTTTTTTTTTTTTTTTTTTTTTTTTTTTTTTTTTTAGTTAACTCAACCTGGGAATATAGAACCTCAGATAAAGAACTGCCTCCATCACATTGGCCAGTTGCCAAACCTTTAAGGAAGGATCTTTCTTGGATGGCTGTTGTTGAAGGGTCTAGCCCACTATGGGTAGTGTCATCATCTATGAAAAGGATATACAAAGTGTGGTGGTGACCGTGGAAGGGCCAGAAATTGATGTTTCTGGAAGAACTGAAGATCTATATGGCATGAAAAATTAAAGTGCCCGCTAATTTGTAAGTAAATTCCATACTTACCAGCGTTCAATATTTTGTCTACCCATATTTCAAAAGTAAAATTATCAAATATATTTCACCCTGTTTTACTGCATTTAATCTATGAAATTACTTGTAACCAGAAATACTGAAAAAATTTAAAGGCCTTTAAAACATGACTGGTTGATATTGGGTTTGTTTAACTTTATCACAACTTTGAAGGCAGGACCAAGAGCTAGATTGTCTTCTCATTTTACAAAGAATCCATGATTCAAGGTTGCAACTGGCTTCAATACAAGGTACTTAACACTGTAAAATTTCTGCTTTGTTTGAATAAAATAGTAATTGCTCTAACTTTGGTTTTCATAAACAGAATTTTGATGTGCTATCCAGTGTGCTGCCTCAAAGAGTCTGGCACCATTTCTGACACTAAGAACAGTTGAAAGATAACCAGGGAAAGTTTGGAACAGGGAAAATAACCACCAAGGATGTTGGTGAATCAGAAACTGAAGGCTTTCACAGGAGGAAAATAATAACAAAAGCAAAACAAAGCAATCAACAAACAAATAAACAGAAACCCAACCACCAAAAAAATAAAAACAATACAAGAGTGATTTACTTGGGCAGAATGTGACTCAGGTCATCAGGACATTTCTGCAGGGATTTCATTTTGGATTTCAAGGAGGCCATATGAAAAGGTAAAGCCTAGATGGTTAATGTTTCTGAGTGTAATTAGGGAAGGTATCAGCATGAGTGGGGTCTATGATGCAAGCTGAACTAGGTGATGTCACAGAGCACTGGTCATAGATTGCACATCTATTCCACTTAGAGACACTAGAATCCCTAGAAGGTGTGTCCACTATTTTCCCAGTGGTGTGTGAAAGGCAGGCCAGCTCCTGAACCCCAACTTGTTCCTCAAGCTTTTGTGCCCTGGTCTGTATCAAAAGACAGAATCTTGACGACTAAGACATTTTCTTTGGGTAAGTACATTTATGAAGTAACTGGGACCATCATAGCTATAGAAAGCTGAACGTTTTCCCTCCCACACTGAGTAACTGTACATTCTAAATTCTCCCATGTTTGGGGCCAGGGGCATGGCTGATCCAGTTTAGTTGATCTCCTGAATTTATTATCCTTGCTAACAATATCTCCTTCAAAATTCCATCAAAATGCCAAAGCTCTTCTTTGTCCGTATGTATTTTAGAAAATGTTACTTCTAAATGGCTGATATTGGGCCTGGAGCGATGGCTCAGCAGTTAGGAGCACTGACTGCTCTTCCAGAGGTCATGAGTTCAAATCCCAGCAACCACATGGTGGCTCACAACCATACTAATGAGATCTGACACCCTCTTCTGGAATGTCTGAGGACAGCTACAGTGTATTTAGATACAATAATAAAAGAAATCTTAAAAAAAAATGGCTGATATTGCCTGGACTTGTTGAGGCCGGAGTTGCAGTGGCATATAATCACCAAAGAATCCTGAGTCTGGGTCAGGTAACACAATACAGAAGGCCAGTGTTGTGCTGTGTCCCTGGGATATTTGTGAATATTGCCACCTATTTGACAGCTTGCAGGTACAAGAGAGGGTATGTAACAACTCTGGCTCATTTTCTTTATTCTGTTCTCTCCTTGATCATTTTGGGTAAAAGGCATACCAACTTCCACATTGACATAGACATGCAAGGAGATGTTCCTCAGAAGAGGCAAATTAGCTCAGGGCTGAAGACATATTCATCTGAGTATGTTATTCTGAGCTGTGGAGAATTACTTGTTAATTTCCCTTTGATAATTTCCTTGTTTCCCTTATTTATTTGTTTGTTGTTGTTGTTGTTGTTGTTGTTTTGTTTGTTTGTTTTTTCTTTGGATGGGTGTTTAATTTTACTTTAAGTGTGTTTGTGTGTAGCTTTGACTGTTAGGAAAATCACTTTGTAGAATAGACTAGCCTTTATCTCACTAAGTTTTGCCTCCCTCTGCCTCTTGAGTACTAGGATTAAAGACTTGGGTTACTACCATCTCCTATTAACTTCTGATTTGATTGTTTGTTTTGTTTTGTTTTGTTTGTTTTTCTTTTTTGTTTTTTGTTTGTTTTGTTTTGTTTTTGTTGGTTTTTTGTTTTAGTTGTTAATGTTGTAGCTGATTTGCAGACATTTTTCCTTTGTCTACCACTGGCTGCCCTGGAACTCACTTTGTAGACCAGGCTGGTCTCTAAGTCAGAAATCTGCCTGACCCTGCCTTCTAAAAGCTGGGATTAAATGAGTGTGCCACCATAGCTAGATTATGATCTACTTATTTTGATCAAATTAAGTTTAGAAGCCCAAACATGTTTAGCATAGCCTTCTTGACCTGCTCAAAATTTCCATTAGAGAAGAGCCTTGGTCCAGCATTCTCTCCAACCCTACACCCATTGCCTTTTAGTAACTCATATATATGAAAGTAGCAACAGCATTGTGTCTGGTTTAAACAGGCAATATCTTCAATCCAAGGCAATGGGCAAGTATATTTGAACACAGAATGATAGCCACAAGACATCTGCCTGGGTTTGGTATGGTATACCACAGCAAGGCTACAGCCATGTAGAAGAAAATACCTTTGAAGAGGCTTAGCATGTCCTCCCTCATGAAGAAGAGGAGGAGGAAGTCTTCTTCCAACACCCTGAGGAATATTATCGGCTGCAGAATTTCTCATTGTTGGAAGGAAGGTAATGAGCCTGTCACCCAATGGAAGGCCATAGTTCTAGGTCAACTGCCAACAAACCCTTCTCTTTACTTGGTGAAGTATGATGGAATTGACAGCATCTATGGACAGGAGCTCTACAGTGATGACAGGATTTTAAACCTTAAGGTTTTGCCTCCCATAGTAGTATTTCCTCAGGTGAGGGATGCCCACCTTGCCAGAGCCCTGGTTGGCAGAGCGGTACAACAAAAATTTGAGGGGAAAGATGGCTCTGAGTTCAACTGGAGGGGGGTGGTGCTAGCCCAGGTGCCAATCATGAAGGATTTGTTTTACATTACCTACAAGAAGGATCCAGCTCTCTATGCTTATCAGCTCCTGGATGACTACAAGGAAGGTAACCTCCACATGATTCCAGACACTCCTCCGGCTGAGGAGAGATCAGGAGGTGACAGTGATGTGTTGATAGGTAACTGGGTGCAGTACACCAGAAAAGATGGTTCTAAAAGTTCGGAAAGGTTGTTTACCAAGTTCTAGACAATCCTTCCGTGTACTTTATCAAGTTTCATTGTGACATCCATATCTATGTCTATACTATGGTGCCAAAGATTCTTGAAGTTGAAAAATCATAAAGTACAGAAATGTAAACATATAGGACTGGAAGAAAAAAAAAGTTTTTTGTTTTTTTTTTCCTGTGTTGGCTACATAAGGGTCTTTGACAATCCCAGTATCTTTGCCAATAAAATGTATTTTGTTCTAAAAATGTAAATGTGTGACATGACATGCTGTGAGTGAACAATTTGCTGGAAGAGATGGCCTACAGTGGAAGGAACATCAAATGAAGATGAAAGTTTCATTTCAGGCGGTGAACAGTACATACACCTAAAATCATACATGCTAAAATGAACAGCTTCTCTGGTCTGCATGAAGAATAAGGAAATGGAGATGGAACTTGGAGGAGCAGGGATGGCAGAAAAAGATGGATGTTTAGGAAGTAGGGGAGAAGGACAGGACATAGGTAGAACCTCTGATGTGAAGACTGAAGGAGAAACAAAAATTTTGGGAAAGTGGGACATTTAAAAGAAATGTGGCCTTGTTGCACAAGGTGAAACCCAGAAAACTGATTGAAATAGACTCAGAAATCAGAGAAAATCAGGTTTTCTTTGAATAATGACACTTAAAGAAACCTGTCTCACATTTTAAGATTTATTATCTTTACTTATGTGGGTGGGGATATGGCATGTGCTTTTGAGTACAGGTGAACACAGAGACATGCGTTGTCAGGTCCTCTGGAGCTGCCATTAAAGGTGATTATTTGCCATTGGATATGAAATCAAGAAACCAAATCCATTTTTCTTGTGGTGCAAAAGTGCTTGCTACCATTGATTCATCTCTCTAATCCCACAAAAATATCTTTTTTAAGAAATCCAAAATTCACATGCATAAAACAGACCAGATTGAAGATAAGAAAGTTCTAATTGATGGTGACCATTAAAAGTAATAAGGGACACACAAAGAGTAGAGGACACTGAGAGACAAATGAATTCTAAGTTGGAGTTCTCAAAAAGTTAAGCTGGAGACACAGAAAGAAGAGAAATTTTAAGGAAATAGTCAAACTTGGGCCATATCCACATTGGCTTCTTTGTTTTCTTAACAAATAGCCAGCCTGTCATTACAGATGGGTGTGTTTGTGTGTGTGTGTGTGTGTGTGTGTGTGTGTGTGTGTGTGTGTGTGTGTGTTTGTGAGTGTGTGTGTGTGTGTCCATTTTTACACAGGCAATCTAGACTAGTGAATGTTTATATTTATGAGACTCCCTAAATCATCACAGAAACCTTGATTTTGTGTAATCAGTTCCAAAAGTAAAGTAAAACAGAAAATGAATATGCTGTGAGATAATTTTGGGTTGGAATGGATCCTGAGTTCCTTCCGTGAGCACTCTTTCCCTGTGATGAATCCTGTGATCTTTTGCAGGTCTCCAATGAGATCCCCAGATAACCATAAAAAGCCCCACAGTGGCCTGTTCCACCTAGCTCTCCTCTAAACACATGACCCCCTACATACCTATGTATAACTTCAGCCTGTCTATAGCCTGGAAATTCTAGTCTTTTACTTATATGTGACCTCTTTCTCAGAAAACACTGAAGGTGTAACCAATGCATATATGCTTACCTCTTTTCTACGCCAGTTGACATGGGTTTCAAATGTTATGAGTTTGCCCACTTTGTGGGTCACTTCCTGAGGAGCCCGTGTACTTCATGGAGGTCTGCCTGGGTTCCATCTATACTCTGAGAGGTTTTTTTTTTTTTTTTCTTTTTTGAGGCAGGAATGCCATGGACTCAGTCATTACAATTTTCCTCTCTAGAATAAGTTTGTATGCTTCAGCATTTGATAATAATCTCTATTGTTGATTAATTTTAATATCTGGGAGAGTTTCTGCAGTAACTGATTCTCTTAGGGATTAGTTGCTGTGAAAAGACACCATGTCAAAGGCCACTCATAAGAGACAACATTTCATTAGGTCTTTTCTACATTTCATTACACGTTCAGAGATTTACTCCACGATCATCAAGGCAGAAAATATGGCACTGTGTAGGCAGACATGGTGGTGGAGAGGAAGTTTAGAATTATGCATCTTCATTCAAATGCTTCCAGGAAAAACTATGTATTCTGTATGCAGGGAGGGTCTCTTCCACACTGGTAGAGCTTTAAAGCCCCAAAATGATATGCTTACTCCAGCAAGGCCCGACCTATTCCTACAAGGCCACACCTCCTCATAGACATAATACATTTAGAATGCCACACTGGTTTCATAGCAATTGACAAGATCTAGCTTCTTCAAAGAGGAGGAGCCTCAGTTGAGAAGATGCCTCCACAAGATCCAGCTGTTAGGAAATTTCATAATTGGTGGGAGAGCACCCACTCCATTGTGGGTGTTGACATCCTTGTATTAGTAGTCCTGGGTTCTTTAAGAAAGCAAGCTAAGCAAGACTAGAGGAGCAAGACAATAAGCATCACCACACCATAGCCTCTGAATAAGCTCCTGGCTCCAGGATCCTTTGTTGTTTCAGTTTCTGTCCCAACTTCTTTGATAATTAACAACAATGTGGAAGTATAAGCTGAATAAAACCTTTGCTATGGAATTTGCTCTTTGGACATGGTGGATCCTTACAACAATAAACATAGTAAGACATTCATCAGAAAAATGTCTAACAGTGCCAATGCCACTTATCTTAAAACCACAAATAATAATGTGTAGACATTTTATTTTATTTAAAGGTAAGATATACTCGTGTACCTACCTGAGATGTAAATGTTCTAGTTTGCTTCTTTCTCACTATGTAGAATACTACAATCAAAAATTACTTGGAAATAGAAGGGTTATAGTCTATCACCGAGGAAGACAAAACAGGAAGTTGTATCAGTAACAGCAAAAAACTGCTTATTGGCTTGCCACTGTCTTAGTCACTCTTTTATTGATGTGAAGAGATACCATGGATAAGGCAACTATTAGAAAACAAAACATTTAACTAGAGGCTTGCTTACATATTCAGAAGTTTGGTCATTCACCAAGGGAGGGATCCCAACACTGGAGCAATAGAGAACTATTGATCCTTAAGCAAAGAGAGAGATTCTGCCATTGCTTTGGCTTCTTGAAAACTCAAACCCATCCTTGTTGACACACCCACTTCCTCCAATAAAGCCACACCTTCTCTTATTCCTTCTAATCTTTAAACTCACTGCCACTTCCCAGTGACTAAGTATTCATATATATGTGTCTATAGAGAACTTTCTTATTCAAACTACCAATTTTCTATGGCTTGATCAGCTTTTATTATTTTAGTACAGTCTAAAAGGCTCCCAATTAAAATGACTACTGTTGAGCTTAGCCACAGTGGTGGGCCCTCCCACATCAATCATTACCCAAGAAAATATCCTATAGACTTACCTAATAACCAAGTGAATAGAGACAGATCTTCAATTGCTCTCTCTGATCAGGTATCCGTTGATTGTCAAGATTGGGAAAAAATAAAGTCCCATCACAGGAATATTTTACTGACTCCACAACCTACCCAAACATTACTGAACAGCATTTCCTCCTCCCTGCCCCTTCATAGACCCACTTCCATGCATGGCATAAGTGAAGGATAACTTCTTTCATCAGCATTGATACTCAATAATAGGTGAAATGATGTGAATATGTCCTATAGCCACACAACCCCCCACATTCTACTGTGTGTTACACTTACTGGGGTACAACCCAATCTGTCCAATTTTCTGCCAACTCAGCTATGAGAAAAAAAAATCTCCTCATCAATAGATCCAATGAATTTTACCTGATTTCTTTCTCCTGGGGCAACTCAGTGTTATCCCTTCATGCATATATTGGTGTCTTATTCATCTGTAATAAAACCACTACTATTAATAGATACATCACAGGAGATATGACAAATACCAACTCCCATGAGCAGCTGCACAGTTGGCCAAGCCTTTTCAGTGCTTTTTTGAAGTTTCCTTTGTATACTAAAAAATCAATTGATTTCTTTAAGTGTATAATTTAATGATTCTAACACATTTTCACCTCCATTCCATTTTCCCCTCATTTTCTGCTTCTTCATATGATATTGCAATCTATTAAAATACAGTACTGAAGGCAGAGGGAGGATCAGTGTGGGAAGCTGCAAAGTTCTTTAATTCTAAAACAACAGATACACTGTCTGAATATTCCAGATACAACTTTTTGGTAACTTTGGGTCTACTGTTAGCATGAAATTTCTAGAAAAAAAAAAAACTTAAAGAATTAAGCCATGGTTCCTCTGGACCAGAGAGTTCAGTATCACTAATGAGTCATATTCATGTCAATCATTTTCATCACTGTTACAAGATGCCTAGCAACAAGGAAAACAGGTCCATGGTCACAAGAGTATGAAAGGGGCATGAATGAGCACAATTGTCCAAATTATTGGCAGACAGTAAACATCAACACAGGAAGCAACCAAATACAATAAACACCTTCCAAGACATGTTCCCAATGACCATGTTCCTTTACAAGTTTCTCACCCCTTCCATTCACACCCATTAATCAACGCATAGATTAAAGGCCTCAGGGTCCAATCACTTTTCAGATTGAGTATATAGTTCTACCTATGAACATTGTACTTCGGACCAAAACCTTCATCAAAGACCCAGGACAGACATTTCAAACCCATTTCACCACAGCATTCTTTATGCTACACAAAGTGATAGGATCTATCTGTCTCTTTAAGGGTATCTCTATCAAGCAGTTCCAAAAGGAAAATGTCCAGGTAAACAGCATCAGCACCTCCAGGAGCTTTTATAAATGTGAGTTCAAGAAGAGCGAAATTGCAATGCAATTTAAGGGTCTTTGTCCCCCATCTCTGCATCTTAAAACCATAGGGTGAACACAGAAATGTAGGTCAAAAGTGTAAATTGCACCTATACTACAACTAATTGGGATGATTTCTTGCCATCTCTACGTTCTGTCTGTTACGGAGTCCACCATGTCTGCCTCAAGGCATATTGCCTAGTTTTAAATAGTGCCAGCAGTTGATTGCAAACAACACTATGTGTTGACTTGCATGTAAAATGAGACATGTATAATATAGACATATTTGTACATACACATATACTCACAGAAAGAGGCAAGAAGTAGAGGAGCTTTGTCTTAGGAACTCTCACGGAAGAGATGGTAGAAATCTTGTAAGGCAGAGAGGTCACTGAGACACTGTATGTCTCTATCTGCACAAAATCAGGCCAGTCTGCCTTGCATCCCTAAGTGGTATGGTATCACTATCCATCATCCCCATCTGCGAATATATGGACTATTGATGAAGGATGGAGAATCAGTTTTCATCAAAGGTAAGGCTTTTGTATGTGATAGGTTTGCCATGCTCTACTGGTTTCCGCATGTCCAAGAGTTTAGGGGCAACACAATTGATTTGAATTGGGTTGTATCAAAGGGGAGAAAAGTAGACTTGAACTTGGGAGGAGGATTAAGGTGGGAATGGGTTGGTTTTAGACTGGGAGGAGTTATCAAGAGAATTGGAAAGTGAATTCCATCAAAAAAATTGTATGAAGTTCTCAAGGAATTAATTAATGTAGTTCTTAATATACAATGTCTTTACTGAACATATACAGACCACTTATATTTCAATCTCCTAAATAGCAACTCATTTTGTAGCACTTACATTACATTAAGTGCAAAAGTAATCCAGAGATTATTTAAAATAAAGAAGGATCAGGGGATATGGCCCAGAGACA
The DNA here is from genome assembly GCF_000001635.26 of Mus musculus. NCBI lineage: Eukaryota > Metazoa > Chordata > Mammalia > Rodentia > Muridae > Mus > Mus musculus. The sequence goes on along the minus strand of NC_000087.7, from coordinate 57,592,529 downwards.
ATGCCATGTGTGTGTTCAAACATTCACCTACAACACCAGTGCTTATGATTTTGGGAGGGGCAGAGATAGGAAGATGACTGTGGCTTCCTGAAAGCCAGCTCAGCAAGAAACCCAGTCACAAGGGGATAAGTTATGTAGGAAAAGAGTAGATCACACTATACCCTTCCCTAGCCTCTGAACTTACCTGTACAGTTCTCTATGCAGACTCACATAAATATAATTAAAATATGCAAGAGGTTATTTTGCATAGCTTATATTCAAAAGCAATGTTGTTTTAGACTAGAAACCTGAGGACTTTATATCATTATAGTTCCTGGAGCAAACTCCCAAGATATAGATGATGGGTATATCTTCTTACTGTGCAAAGGAAACCTCAGTTAAGTGTGTGTGTCAGTGACTCCAAACAGCTTTCCTCCTCTATGTTCCTTTATATAGCATAGAATGATCTGTAAATAATGAAAATATGAAAACAAAGCTTTTTTGAGATTTTAGGCTTGTGTTAAAATCATATTTATAACATTGTATTAAATGGAAGTGAAATCTTCAGCTCTCAGGAACAATACAGTCAATGCTGTAGGCTTCTGTTTTGTCCCATTGTGAACAAAATTAATTGCACATCAACAGGTCCCACACTTTTAACTAAATCAGGGAGAAGGGCTATGTTTCCGTACAAATAAGTAATGTCAATGTGATTATTCAAGTAGAAATCTGGCAGGGTTAGGATGCGTTTGGCTTATGTGATAGTGATGACTGATTAGTCTCTTGTTATTCAAATAACCCTTACCTCTGAGAAAAGACAAGTAATGATATAAGATATACTACAAAGTGACATGGACACTTATTACTAGATTTCATTTTCCTTTACATACTTTAGTTGTTTGAAAAATTGTGGCCCACAGAAGCTCAAATATTCAAAGGTGTTAGTTTTCCAGGTGGTGAGATGTTAAGAAAGAATTAGGATTTGTATTTTTATTAAAGGAGATTTGTCACTATTCTTTGAAATATCAAAAATCCATCAGGCTCTCTCTCTCTCATTCTTACTCTCTCCTCATTCTCTCTGTCTCTGTCTCTTTGTCTCTGTCTCTGTCTCTATCTCTGTCGCTCTCTCTCTCTTTCATTCTCTGTCTTTCTCTGTCTCTGTTTGTTGTCTGTAGTATTGCTTGTGAGCTCTCAGCTACTGCTCTACACATGTGTGCCTGCGTGTTGCCATGGTGTTTACCATGATGTCCTGGAGTCGCCTTCTGAAACTGTAAGACCACAATTAAATATTTCATCTTATAATTTGGTGTGGTCATGATGTCTCACATCATTAGAACAGTAACCAAGACATCCATATTCCAGTTAATTTTTTCAATCGTTCTGTATTTATTTCATTAAAGTTACCTTTTGTCCATTGAAAAGTTTTAAGAATACTTTTAAAGATCCTGAACAAATAGTGCCAGTAGGAGTGGCACTGTTAGGAGTTGTGGCCTTGTTGAAGTATGTGTGACCCTGTTGGAGTAGATGTGGCCTTGTTGGAGGAAATGTAATACTGTGCTTGTGGACCTTGAGGTCCGTTATGCTTAAGCTGTCCCCAGTGTGACACACAGTCTCCATCTTCTACCTGTGTATCAAGATGTAAAACTCTCAGCTCCTTCTCTAGCATTGTGTCTGTCAGAATGCTTCCATATTTCCAGTCATGATAATAATGGAGTAAACCTCTGAAAACAAGTTACAAAGTGTTAAAGAGTTAATGTGATCCTGGAGACTCTTCATGGCAATAAAACCCAAACTAACACAAACACAAACATTCAAAAACACATTTGATATTTTGACTATTCTTGGCCTAGGGAGTGTCACTACTGGGAGCTAATAACCTTGTTGAAGTAAGTTTGGCCTTGTTGAAAGAAATTTATCTTTGTGAACATGGACTTTAATGCCCTCTGCCTAGCTGCCTGAAAGCTAATCATTTCCTAGCACCCTTCAGATGAAGATGTAGAACTCTCAGCTCCAAATGCACGTGCCTGCCAGGATCCTGCCATATTCCTACCTTGATGATAATGGGCTGAATTTCTGAACCTGTAAGCCAGGGTAAATTGAAAAGTGTCTCTGCTGATAGTTGGTTGCTATTCCAGAAAGACCAAAAGTTATGACGTACCATCCAGAGTCTGAGAATACATTGGTTTAGCTTCTAGCATTTGACAGAAAACAGAATTAACAAGACAATGAGAATATAAAACTTCGTATTTCATACTTAGAGACATGTGGGTTATAGATCTGCGGAACTCAAGGTTTTATGGGTGGTATGGTAGGGTGATTAGTGTCTGTATATGAGTGCAGTGTCTGTTCCCATGTCTGATGTCACACATACACATATGTTCAGTAATGAGTAGAATATCTTCAACACTTGCTCTCTTAGAGTGAAACCCTCTCACCATTTTGACTAGTTTGACTGTCCAATACACTATTGGGATATCTACCTGTCTCCACCCCACAGTGTTGCAGATATGAATAGACATGCCTGGAATTTTACAGAGGTGCTGAGAATACATGACCTCCACTGAGCCATCTTCTCAGCGCCCAGCAGGGTATTGTTTATTGAAATCAATGATCATATCAGTAGAGAAATGAAAACCAACATGACCCTGATATTTTATCTTACCTCCACCTTACACCAACTAAATGAATTTTAAATATAAATTTAATTTATGTCCAAATGAATCCAGATTACATTCTAATGAAAGATAAAATTGGAGTGTATCCAGATAAAAGCTATGTTAGTATATTTTTTGCCATTTATATGGAGAATAACCTATATTTTCGGTACACTAGGAGAGCAAATGCATGTAAATGAGCTCAACCAAAGAAAATCTTTGTTCCAGTGAATTTCTTTGTAAAATAACGTTGAAAATCATGCCATTTCAGTTATATATATTTAATTATTTTGAGTATGTTATTATGGGAACATGTGAGTTTTCTTGGATTCCGATTGCAGAATTAGAGTATAGGGGACCTGATTATGTGGCACTATTATTTTTTATTAATTAGTTCATTCATTGTCCACCTTCCTACTGTTCCACATCCCATATCTACTGCCCATCCCCTGTCTCCAAGGGCAAGTCCCCATCCTACCGGATCTCTAAACACCTTGATGTCTCTAGTTTGTTGAGAATTTGGTACATCATTTCTGATTGAATAGAGATCAAGCAGATTTTTTTCTGTGTATGTTTTACAGACCTTCTGATAGTTCATATATGCTGCCTGTTTGGTTGTCTAGCATTTGGGAGAATTCTAGGTCCATAGTATTTGAGACAACTGGTCCTGTCAGCCTCCTTCAGTCTTTCTCAAATTAAACCAATGGTTCTGCAGATTCTGTCCATTGGTTGTTTGCATACATCTGCATCTCACTGTTTCACCTGCTCATTATTTCTTCATAAGTACAGTCATCCTAGCATTAATATTACAAGTATCTGAATTCAGAAACATACAGAGGCTGTGTACTGCAAGCAGGTCTTCTGCAAAAGCAATATATAATATAAGTACTAAAATTGATATCAGTGCTCTACAATATTCTATTCTATGTGATGTAATATCTCTCTCTCTCTTTCTCTCTCTCTCTCTCAATATATATATTCCTCTAACACTTAGTATGAATAAAGATTCTCTTATATTCTCTCCTACAAAGGGGATGATATTGTCATGTCATCTGCAACATTCATTCACTTTCCTACACAGTTTGTGCTTTCTCTTAGCAATCAACTAATATCTAAATCACACATGCACTCAGATTACAAAGTAAGGTATCTGAGCTCATGCAAACTGTTATTCTGAGTCAGAGTAGGGGGAGGACAATTCCAAACTGTAGTTACATCCAAGAGCATGGACTTTAACAACTTGTGAATCAGTAGAAGAAAAGACAATGTATAGACACGGTTGTTTCTTTTGGTTTGGTTTGGTTTAGCTTTGCTTATTTCAGTTACCCACAATCATTATAAGAAACACAGAGAAACACAGATTAATGCCTGTATCTTGAACTGAATGCAAACAGGGGCCTTAGAACCAACATTTTATTTCTGTTACAATATACAATATATATTTTTAGAGATTTTTTTTATTTATTAGCTATTATACCCACTGCAACAAGTTTAAGAAATATTCCTAGTGACCCAAATAGCAGCTTTATGATTCAGATGCAGATATTTTCACCCAATCAATGGATTGAAGCATCTGACCCCTGTTGTTGAATTAATGAGGTCAAAGATATTAAAGAAGAGGGCATCCCTGTGGTAGGATACCTGTCTCAATTGAAGTGTTCCCCCAAGATGTCTGAAATTGTGGCCCAACAAAGAGACAGAATGCACCTGCTGATATGAGGCCTCCAACACACATACAGGAGAGGATTGCTGGGAGGAGAACTCTACAATTCCACTCTCCCCACTGGAGGGCATTTCATCTAATGTTTTTTTTTTTTTTTTTTTAATTCCTGAGAGTCTCTCACATCCCAGGTCTCTGGTATACTCTAGAGCGTTTTCTCATTTCCTCCTTCACAAATTGCCTGTTTCCATTCTTTTCGCTGGTCTTCATCAATTCAGTCTTGTTTCCCACAACCACAGTACCTGATAAAATTCCTCTATTCTCCTTCTTGTCCCATTTCCCACCCAGGTCTCTCCCTTCCCCTATCTGTATTGATTTTTTAACCTTCTTATCATTTCTAATTATGTTTATGACTAATAAAATAATTGAAGTTTATTTTTTTGATTCATTATCTTATTAGTTTCCAAAGGGATGATATACAAATACCAAAGGTACATTGGTTTAATTTTATTTCATTTCATTTGATTTTTGAGATAGGCAGTTAGTATGTTTTGTATTCTCCAGGAAGGTCTAGAGTGTTGAGGTTCAGCATTCCATGCTAGTACCATTACAGGTATGTAAAAACTTACCTGGCTTTAATTGCTTATAATAAAATAGTCCCAAAATATCTATAAACACTATAAAATAAACACCTTCCAGTCTGAGAGATGAAAATATTTCCTGTTCATTTACAAACCTCATTGATAGAAAGTATATTTGTTTCTTGAAACAAACTAAACTGCAAACTGAGTGCCATGATTAGCCCCCTCTCTGGTTTCCAGGCTCAGCCGCTTCTCTCTGTTCCCATTATTATTGATGCTCTCGAACAGGGGAATGCCAGGCCTACGACATGAGAGTGAGTGGGTAAGGGGAAGGGTTGGGGGAACATACAGGGGAATTTTGGGATAGCATTTGAAATCTAAATGAAGAAAACATCTAATTGAAAAAAAAACTTAAGTGTATTCACATATGTACACAGGGACATGTGGCACATATGTACATAATTTAAAATTATCATTCCTTTTCAATACTGTTTTTCATTTATTTTATTATTATTATTAATATATATGGCAATTCTGAAACTTACTTTGTAGACTAGAATGTCCTCAAACTGAGATTTGCCTACCTCTACCTTCCAAAAACTGAGATAAAAGGTGTGTGCCACCACCACCTGGCTTCCGAAATATTTTTTACTTAGTGGGAGATGTCCATTATTTTTTTCCTGTTAGGATATATCAAAATCATCAAGATGTCATTTTTCCTTAATCAATTTATGAGATTAAATCAATCCCTGTAAAAATATTTCAGGTACTTTTGGAGACAGGTAAGTTTACAAGAAACATCATTTAAAAAATATTTTATTTCTGGAGCCAAAACCTTGAGTAGACCTTGCATGCAAACTCTGTAGCTAGCCTTATAACACCCGGAGGCAACTCCACTGTCAATCATCTAACATTCATAGGATCCGATGATCAGACAAGAGGAAGACACAACATCATTCCCCAACACCTGGAGTAGAGGGTACCAGAAAGACACAGGCATGCAGGAACTCCACCAGACCAGTGGTATGGATTGCATCCATTCTGTCAGGGACAGGGCCCTGAGCAGTCCTTGGATGCAAACTCAGCAGCCAGCCCCATAACACCCAGAGGAAGCTCCACTACCTGAAGATCTAATATGGCCAGGGTCAGAGGATCCCAGGATCCTAGGAGCTTAGTCACACCAGGATCTCAAGGTTCCAAGGGCAGCTTGACTCCCAGGATGTCAGACACACCCAGCATCTCATAATCACAGTATACCGTAATAACAGGATCACAGAGACAGCTAGACTTTGAAGAGTTATGACACAACCAATATCACAGGAAGGACAGTTTGATGTAGCCAGGGCATGTAGCACTTGAGATATCCAGATGGTGAGAGGCAAGGATAAGTTAATAAGCAAGAGAAACCAAAGTTATTTGGAATAATCAGCACCCAACACTTGCACCATATCAAGTGGATACCCCAACACACCCTAAAAGTAAGACATGGATCTAAAGTCACTTCTCATAGTGATGATGAAGGACTTTAAGAAGGACATTAGTAACTCTCTTAACGAAATGCAGGAGAACACAGATAAACATGTAGAAGTCCTTAAAGAGGATACACAAAAATCTGTTAAATAGATTCAGGAAAACACAATCAAACAGGTGAAGGAGCAGAACAAAACCATCCATAATCTAAAAATGGAAATAGAAACAATTGACAATTCTCACTCAGGCCATGAAGCTATGGAATATTCCCATTTACTGAGATCCAGAGGAGTAGCCATTTGGAAGATTGTGTCCCTAAATGTGAAGGTTGTGCTGAAACTCTTATGAAAATTGAGAACAATTTTAAATATGAAAGAAAAAAACACACATTAAAAATTCATGTAGGCAAAATTGACAGCCTTCTATGTGTCACAAAACACACAAGCAGAGATTACAATTACAATAATTATTTTTATATCAAGGCGTCAAAACTCCTGATACAATCAATGTCCAAGAAGAGATATTTAGAGCACACACTCACCGGGGACAAACTGTCATGACTGGGACAGCATGGCAGGAAACAAAATGTTGATCTGTTTCATTGAGGGCCAGCATGGGGCCTTCTTACACTTTTGTGGAATAAGCAGCCAAGAGTTAGGTCAGAAATAGCCAGCGCCCTCAATTATGCCAAAGTAACCTATTTCTGCTAGGGAACAGTCCCAAATGTTCCACAAACTTGCTAGACTGTTCCACAAGTTTGAGACACCTGAGACTGTGGGAAAATTTCACACCCAATCTTAATGAAACTGAACCAGGCATGTGTAAAATACTTTTTGAAAATAGTTTCATTTCAATTCAGGAAAAAGGACAGAGAGCCCTGCTTTGTAATGGATGGAGTTAGTCTTTAGCTTCCATTGTGCACCCTAAATGAAACATAGTGTAAACGAAGCAGTTTTCTATGCAGCAAGTAAAGAGTGAAAACAACACACTAATGGAGATAAAATGCAAAGAACCGGGATATATAGTAACAATTCCAATTGTAAGTGTGAAAAAACAAATATACATATATGTGAGTTGTGCTTGTTATTTTCCTACTGGTTTGATTGTACAGGATAAAAAAACAATAGTCTGTCCGTATTGGCCACAGTTTCATTCATCGTTGTGTTAGTGGACCCAATCTAGGAATTAATCATCAGGGTTTGACAGCAAAATCCATCGGCTCAATACACCAGACATTAGCTGGAAAGTGAGGTACAAGTAGGTAATGTCCTTTGGTTTCTTCTCTCTGAGTCTGTTATATGGGCGTCCTGTCATTGTTTGTTATTGTTGTTGGTTGTTGTTTTAAAATTTGAAATATTGAATGCAAAAGCAAGTGGCAGGAGCCCAACAGGTCTTTGCATTCTTACTTTCTCCTTTCCATCACTCTCCAATTCTTCCAATCCCCAGCTTTCATTCAAACATAAAGAAACAATGTGAAAATAAGACTCCTTCATCATCTTTACTTTGTGCTTGCATGTTGGCTGTAATCATCTTGAAAACATTAAAAATCAGGCTAAGATTCTGCCTATGTTTGATAGGGTTTCATTGCTGTGAAGAGACACCATGACTCAGGCAACTCTTATAAAGGAAAATTTAATAGAGGTTGTCTTACAGTTTTAGAGGGTCAGGTCAGTACATTATTATCATGGTGGGAAGCATGGCAACATCCAGGTAGAAGGGGTGATGTAGAAGGAAAGAAGTTTTCTATATCTTAATCTGAAAGCATACAGGAGGAAGCTTGTGGCCAAAGCAGCAAGGAAAAGCATCTCTCTTCATCACTGGGCAGAGTTTGAGCACTAGATAAAAGCCAGCCTACACAATGATCAAGGCTACATCTGCTAATAGTGCCACTTCCCATGGGCCAAGGATATTCTAATCATCAAACTGCTACATACCTGCAAACACTCCTGTATGCATGTATGCACACACACACAAAGACACACACACACACACACACACACACACACACACACACACACAAACACTTTCATGCCTATTGCACGTGATATTGCATAAAATATATTTGTTTATTTACTCATATATTTATTTTTTACTTACTTGCTTGCTTGCTTATTACTTACTTATTTACTTATTTACTTACTTACTTAGTTTTAAATGTTTTGCTGAAGAACTTTGTACATAATCATAATGAGTTTGAGTAAATCCATCCCCATCTTCTCCTCCTTGAATTGCTCTCCATTTCTCCTGTATCACTTTTAGCTTTAATTCCATGCACATTTTAATAAAGACCACTGAGTGAATTTAGTGCTGACTACATATGTGGGGTTAGGGTAACACATCCACTGGAACATGGGCAGCCTCTGAGGAGCCAAATCTATGAAGAAAACTGGCCCTCACACCTGCAGCCACTAATTGTCAATTTTTGGGGGTGAAATTTTCTCTGCTCCCCCATCTATTCTTCAAGAACTGTGAGACAGAAAGTTTTAAAAAAAGGTGTTGAGATCTGCTTAGAAAGGACTTTAATCTCAGGATATGGGAATCAAAACCAGGTAGAGATGAATTCTCTGCTGATCTGCACAGGAAAGCACAGAAATCTAGGACTATACAGAAATATCCAGTTCCAGAGAAGAAAAAAAAAAAAAGAAACAGGGAGGAATTGGAAAGTACAAATAAGAATTTGAATGTACAGATTGTAAATCCTGTCTCTGGGAGTAATAATCAAGATACTTTGAAAGGAACAATCAAGCCATGTTTAAAAGACTGGACACACCATTTGGCATATGTTATATAAATCAGTAAAAATAATTAAAAATGTCTCATTAAAATTCTCAACAGTCCCCTTAAGTTTTTTCTTCTGGTTTTCTTCTTTAAATATCTTATTGAATCTGAAGTGATGGCTTAGCATTTCTGAACACTGGCAGCTCATGCACAGCATACACTTGGACTTGCCACATTTCCATTGGCTGTTTACAACTTCTTCTATTTTAGTAACCACAGGGAATCCACACTCCCCCTTCCCATGAGACAATGTATCCATACCTATACAGAGAATTCAAAACAAACAAAATCTCTTCAATCTGTCTCACCAATCATACATTAGGTCCAATGCTTGGGTGCTTTCTGTTTCAGGCTCACAATGATCAATGGTATATACTTTCTAGGTTGTATAACTGCACTTCATTTCTCTACAGGAACCTTTCCTCAGATTCTGTCCTCATCAAGAATCCCATCTAATACCATCAGACACTTCTATGCATCAGAGGGAACAAGGTCTAGCTGTGTGCCTTGCAGGTTGGGTAGAGCACTGTCAATATCCCTTCTCCTCCAGCAAACCCTCTCAAGGCTCACAACGGTTGTCTTTCAGATTCTGATTGCCTAAGAGGAGGAGCAAATCATCTCTGCTTGCTCTAATGTCTAAATGACATTGCAGATTAAGAAAAAACCTAGAGCTTCCCTAAGATTCTCAGTCCGGGAGCATTTGGACAATCCATTACTTTCATAGGGTCCAAAATTGTTTGAATTCTACAGACCAATGAATTGTCCCATTAGAAGCCAACTTTCCAGCAGGTAGCAGCAGCTCCAACTGTTGTCTCCAAAGGCAGTTAAACAAAAGCAACCTGAAGAGGCAGGTGAACTGCTCCTGGTCCCACCAAGGTGACTTTGGTTTCTGGTGGGAGGGGGCAATTACATGCTGTGAGAACTCTGTTCTGTTGATGTGCTCACCCACCAAAACACTCCTCTTGGAAAGACCAGGAATGAGTTCCTCTTCCAAAATCCCTCCTCTTGCATGTGGTGTTCATTCCATGGGTGTGGGGAGTAGGCTCTATTCCTTGGGTAATCTGTTTCTAAATGAGGTGACACACAGTGATCACTCTCTCCTATCTTTCACAGATGATTGAGACTCCTAATCTAGACATTATTTATTTATTTATTTTTTCAATCTGCGAAGGCAGATATGGTTGTTTGCTAACATTACAGTTTGCATGGACACTTCATATATGTAATACATCAGAGGACAGAAGAGGATACAGCAGCATATGCTGCTGGAATTACAGGGAGGATGAGAAAGAAAGGGGGGGCAGGGAGTGAGAGGGAAGAGAGAAACACAGACTGAGACTGAGATACAGAGAGATAGCAATACAGAGAGTGGGAAAGTTAGAAGGAAAGAGAGAGAGGCAGAGAGACAGAGAGACAGAGAGACAGATAGAGAGACAGAGAAACAGTCACAATGTAATTGCTGGAAATTGAAGCCACGACCTGTGTGATAGCAGCAAGTGTGTCCAATACATACATTGTCTCTTGAGATTTTGGCTCCAATTTTAATTGGCCAAGAAAGACCTGATGCTATGTATTCTGGAGCTGACCTTTTGTATATCATCATATTCCTGAAAACAGTTTCACATCTAGGGAACATGACCTTTAATCAGTCTTGATGCTTCTCACATATCCTATGCCCAGACACCAAAGGAGACATATGGAAGGTTTCCTGTTGTGGTCTTGTAAATGCTCGCAATTCCTGACAAGAATCTCCAGAAGAATAAAGCCAATACAGTCGAAACAACCTTAGCCCTGTTCAGAGTGAGATACCTGCCTTCTTAATGCTTCTCAGTACAGCTTTATATAGTGTATTAGCTTACTCTTGGTCAGAATTCACCACAGATCACAAACATCCTATTCAGATTTCTCTCTCTTTATCTATTTTTTCTTGCTGTAGTGGTGGTGATTTTTTAAGAGAGCCTTATAAGAATTAATTTACTCTTAGATGAATTTGGACCTTTTGAGAAAGATTGTATTCCTACACCATTTTTCGCTCATGAGAAAATGGGGAGGTGGTACATGGCTTAGAGTATAAGATCATTGGCCCCTGTGCACAGGTTCCAGGATTCAATTACCAGGGCCCATCTTGTTTGTCACAGCCACAGGTAAGTGCTGTTTCAGGGGATCTAATACTATCTAACTTCTGATCTCTACACGGTCCAGTTTAGTGCACAGGCAGCAGACACACCCCTTCAGGTAAAACATTCATAAAATAGAAATAATGAAAATTCTACAGTTTACCAATTGCCATATAAAACTTGATTTCCAAATGATCACACATACTATTAGGAGAGGACCTCAAAATGTGGATGTAGGTCAAAAATTTTGATATATTTGATACTTATTTTTTCTTTCTTTTCTGTTTTACACCACCTAGGACCCCACATCCCAATGACCTGGAGGAGAGTAAGCCAGAGTTCTTCCATAGTCTTTGCTTCAGTTCCTGTCTCCACTTACCAGCTCTGATTAAGGTGTTGTCCAGACTTCCCTAGATAACACAGTTTAAAACCTGAAAGTTGAAAACAGAAAGAATCCATTACATCATTTGGTAGATTTGAGTCCCAATTTTTACCTCATTGAAATCAAGACAGGACTGTATGCTTGCAATAATGTTATCTGCCTGTGCTTAAACTTCTGACTAAAAAACTCTTTGTTCAAAACAGTGCAGTGACCGATGAGCATCAGACAGTTACATAGCAATTGTTGCCCTATGAATTTGGATACATCTCTGATTATATTGAAGTTCAAATTCAATTAAATGGTTTTAGTAGTAGGTAGACAGGCACCTAGTGTTGAGGTAAAACAAATTCCACAGTAGATCAGTTCTAAAACTACATTATTCTGCATGATATCTCAGCACTAATGAATAGGCAGCTGCACAAGCAAAAGAAGAGGAAAAGGAAGAAACACAGGCAGACACAGATGCAGAGGTTGAGAAACAGGCTGAGATAGAGAATGAAGAAGGAGAAAAGGAAGGGCAGGCAGAGTCACAGGGACAGTCAAAGGGAGATTCAGAATCAGAGACAGAGTCAGAATGTGTGGTGTGCATGTACCTAGTGTGTGTCTTTCTAATTTTTAGACCTTTTAGGAAGTTACATTAACTCAAGTGTCCTGAGAGATGGAGTGATTGGTTGCAACAAATTTCTCAGATTACAACCAGTATACCAAGACATGGTTTCTGTCTAATTGGCCACCCAGACCCAAGGAATACTTATAATAGGAGAGATCCCAGGCTAATGGTTTTCTTTCTTATAATAAGTCTGTCTCTCCCAGTCACAGAATAAAAGGAAATTATGATTCATTGGAAAAGAACACATAAATGGCTCCAGAAACTCAGCCAAGTCTATTAAGATATATATATATATATATATATATATATATATATATATATATATATATATATATAATCACAAAGCTCTCACACAACTTTTTAAAAATCCTGTACTGGATTCATCTTCTAAGTATACACTGTATGTTATGTATAGTATATCATAAAATACTAAATAGGAATATCTAGCTATGTACACTGAATGTATACTGTGAGGAGCTGCCCTTTCAATCTCCATTACAAGATGGCGCTGACATCCGTTGTTCTAACTGGTAAAGAAATAGTCTGTGTATGTGCTGGGGTATTTTTCCATTCTTTGTGCCCTTCCTGTTCTGTGGCGTCATATGGGCTGATAGTGAGCAGCCCTTAGGGTGAAATATGTCTCTAACACTTCTTGTGGTCTATTTAAGGACCGAGTTTCCTGTGTTCTAAGCCTCCTCGCCCAAAAGCTAATCATCTTTCTCTTGAGATGGATTAAAGCTATGCTGCAGAAGGATCTGAGTGTGTCCTGTGTGTGTGTGTTATCGACGGTGAGACTCTTTATCATCACAGACACAGTATACTGAATGCACAGAGCATTAGTACTGTAACTCCATGGATAAATCATGTTCATGAAGTAACACTAACAAAGATTTACACACAATATTTGCATTTCATTTGTGTTCCCGAGATGAAAATTATTTTCATCAACACACATGGCACTGCATAGAACAGGTATGACTAATATTAAAATAGTAAACAGCTGACTGCAAGAAGTATAGAAATCAGAGTTAGTAAGTCTTTGGTGGAATACTATATTTACATACTCACAACATCCATTAGTGAAGAACTCCTGCTGCATTAACTTTGCACAAGATTTATTGTCAAAACTTGTACTTTTAGTCTGGTGGTTGGTGGTTGGTTACACAAGTTGGTTGTGGTTTGTTAGTAGCCATAATTAAAGGAGAAGAACAAGGAAAAAAATTAAATTCAGAGATTTTCTAATTCCTCTCTCTAATATACCCTTATTTCTGTTCTATCTAGCGTTAGGGGTTATAAAAAGAAGATCCTAGAAAATATCAAACACCAACTATAAAAATGAATCCTTAATTACTGTCCACCAGAAACCACCAATTGTGAAGAAATACACTTTATCTTCTTTATCATAAGTTTTAAAGGACTCTCTTCAATAGCTTCCTGACTGGACTGTTCTTTTTTCTTCTGTGTTCTTTTTCCTTGTGTGTGTGTGTGTGTGTGTGTGTGTGTGTGTGTGTGTGTGTGTGTGTGTGTGTGTGCATGAGGGTGAGTGTGTGTGACTTCCTGTGATTAATACCTTCCTATGTTGTTAACCATTCATATTTGCTGTGGATTTACTCACAACAAACAGATAAACTGAATTGTGAGTATCTTTTTTTTTGGTGTCTGTTTTGTTTTTCCTTTCTGGTGGTGGGTTTAGCATGTATGTAAATCAAACACTACCATCGAGTCACATCTCTAGCTTAGACAGGGTTTTGAATTCTTTAACACTAGTTATTTCTCTCCATATTACTGTAACATTATAATGTTTTTATCGTACTCCTGATCTGTTACTGAAATTTTATTTCTATTTACTCCAAATTTATGTAGGTGCTAAGCAATGTCAACCCATTGCTGATATTTTTTGTCAATAAGGCAAGTTGATCAATAAATGACTTTTTTTTTCTGACTAGTGCCATATTGTGTTTTCTTGAAGACTTGTATCTTATGAGCCGGAGCAGAAACTTGTAATGTACACTTGAGGAGGGTTTTTTTGGGATTTGGAGGGTATTTCAGTGTATTAAATGAATGTCAGGTGCCTGATGTTCTATCAGGGTAATGGTGCTCCTTAAGCTACATGTTCATCTTTATTTTCTCCTACACTTTTCATAACAATATTTTTTCAGTACCACAGAGCAAATGTTACAGGTTCTTAACTTTTAAACTCTCAGTAAACACCAAAGTCTCAATTTTGGACTTCAGTGCAGCCTCTTCTCTAAAAGCTAGTCAGAGGATGCTTAGTCCTGTGAGCCCAATCCTTTCTTTTTATTCCAAGCATGGAGGGAAGCTGGCATTCCCTGTAAGGGTTTTGCAATTAGAGATTCTGGTGAGCAGATCTTACTTGTCACCCTATTGAGTTTGCTCATCTGTAATAGCAAGTGAAAGAGTGGTAATCAGTACCATGATGGCTCAAAAGATGTCTAGAACACCACTGCATTCTGCCCCCTTGTGGGTGCCATCCCTGTCACATTTTGAAGAGAAACAGTGCTCCTTCCAGGAAGCTGCTGGGAATTGAACTGCACTCCTCTGCATGCTGTCAGACCCAGCCTCCAGGTCTGGACTGACTCTCCTTAAGGATAGTCACTTACCCTCCTGGCCCCAGTCCCTAATTCTCTCTCAGTTCTCCACAAAACAGGAGACTCTCTTTATTTTTTGTGCCAAATGATGCCAGCTTCATTTCAAATATCCTGATAAACTAAACTGGTTGGGTCTTAAAATAATTTCTTTCTCTCAAACACCTATTTATCAGGAAAACTGTCAGTGAGAATGGCTGAGACATCTAGTCTGGGCGAGTTTCCCATGATTAAGGGCAGGGAATATGAAGATAAGGCCAACTTATTAATATACTTCCAAAGTCTAGTTTTAATTGGCATCTCTAATGCTGTGCAGAAGAAATGTGAGATTGTGAGGTGACTTCACAGATTAATATAAGAGGTGAGTCTAGAAAATCAGGAGCTGTCTATTGAGAACAGCACTGGACCATGGCCCTCCTTTGAGGATTTACACTTTAAAGCTGAGATAAACTGTAAAAAAATTATGTCTTTCTGAAATTTATGACATGGAACGTCCACATAATATCTTAGTTCATTTGTGTGATGTTTTTATACATGGCTGTAAATGCTTTTATGTTAACCTGTGTGTGCTAGTAAGTGTTTGCCTTCTTAACATGAAGCTAAAGTCACCTGGGAAGAGGGAACCTCAAATTGGATCTGTCTACATTAGATGAGGCTATAGCCATGTTTATTTGTTTTCTTAGAAATTTTTCTTTAAATTTTCCATCTTATGTGACCTGAAAGTATCCATCTCCCTGTTTATCCTCCTACCATCGAACTCAGAGACACAGTGAAACTAACAGAAATTATGGGCCAAATGAATTTAACAGATACCTATAGAACATCACCCAAAAACAAGAACACACATAACATGCACTCATTCTTAAGTGTATATTAGGCAAAAAAAAAAAAAACATGGAATACCCATGATACAATTCATTGATACTATCCATTATCTCTACCTCTGGTCAGGATTATTTTTCTGACTTTTCTTTGCATAGATTCCTGATTCTTGAAGGAGAGAGCTCGATAAAGGCATCCTTTTTAATCTTTAATTCTCTGAGTCTCTCACTCTCTGTGCATTGTCCAGTTGTGTCTTTCTGTGATTATTACCAGTTTTGTAGGAAACTCACCTCTGATGAAGGCTGAGGCATATATACTAACATATGGGTGGAGCCATTAGGATTCATGAGAAGTCATTTTACTGCTGTGGTTACTTAACAAAATTTATGATGGCAGATTTTCACTTAGTGTTTTATGACCTTTCTAGTCTCAGATGCTTGGCCTGATATTTCCCTCCACATTTAACCCTCCTATTTTAGTGTCTTCTTCATTCCTTTATACCACTATATTCTACTTCCCCTTCCTTGGAAGAGCTCCTCCTTCTTTATGGTTCCTTACTAGATAGCTCATCTCTGTTACCCTAAATGAAAAACAAACATATATAAACCTTACAAGCTAACTCCACACATAGGTGAAAACATTCCATTTGTGTCGTTCTGGGTCTGATTTGACTGTTGGATATTTTCCCTTTTTTTGTTTTTTTGTTTTTTTTTTTGTTTTTGTTTTTTTTTTTTGATACTTCAATCCTTCTTTTTTAAAAAAATATTTTTATTACGTATTTTCCTCAATTACATTTCCAATGCTACACCAAAAGTTCCCCATACCCTCCTCCCCAGTTCCCTACCCACCAATTCCCATTTATTTTTTGGCTCTGGCGTTGCCCTGTACTGGGGCATATAAAGTTTGGTTGTCCAATGGGCCTCTCTTTCAGTGATGGCTGACTAGGTCACCTTTTGATACAAATGTAGCTAGAGTCCAGAGCTCCGTGGTACTGATAAGTTAATAATGTGGTTCCATCTGTAGGGTTGCAGATTCCTTTAGCTTCTTGTGTACTTTCTCTAGTCCTCCATTGGGAGCCCTGTGATCCATATAATAGCTGACTGTGAGTATCCACGTCTGTGTTTGCTAGGCCCTGGCATAGTCTCACATGAGACAGCTGATTAACAGTTGATGGGAGAGGATCCAGTACTCAGTGAGTGGTGCTATCTCTGCAAAGATGGTGATAAAATATATAAGAAAGCAACCTGAGGGTAGTGTTTGAAAAATGAGTCAGTGTTTAAGAGAACTGGCTGCTCTCTTAGAAGGTCAGGATTTGAATCACAGAACTCAGGTGGCAGCTCACAGCCTCATGAAGCTCCAATATCAAGGGACCAAGCTCCCTCTTATGGACTCTGTGAACCCTGGACAAAAAAGGCCCACAGACATTCACGCAAACAAAACATTTTTATATATACATATATGTTATTAAAATAAAAGTTAAAAGGCATTTTTAAATTTTGTAAGTAGAAAAGCTGAGAAAACTGTGTTGAGAAACAAGCCAATAAGCAGCCTTGCTCCATGTACCCTGCCTATAATCCTACATGGGTTCCTGCCCTGATTTCACTCAGTGATGGAGTGTGATGTGGAAGAATAACACAAACTAATCTTTTTCAAAAGAGAAGGGAGGAGAGGGGGATTGGAATGGGGATTTGTTGATCGGAAACTGTGAAGGAAGTTATCATTTAAATTGTAAATAGATAACTAAATTAATGATGAAAAAAATAAGTCCTGTCAAGAACTCCAATGTGACAGTGTGAAACTGCTAATCTACAACCTGCTAAACTCACATGTGCGGGGTGTGGGCATGCAAGTGTTCTGTCTGAGCCTGGAGGCCACTTAAATCCTCAAAAACCCTGTGGAGTTCAACCCTGACTTCCTGGCACAGATGATCCCCAAAGTGTAGTGGGAAGTGCTTGTGCAGGTAGCAGACACCTCAATCTTGGCCCAGGTACACAAAATAGCCAACTAGCTGCTATGAACAGGACAAGATACTTTTGAGGAAGATGTACCCACGTGTGGCTTGAGATTGATGTACTGGATGGTACTCTGCAATGGTCAGAATCCAGTGTTCTTTTCCCCATCATCCACAGGATCACCAATATGCTGTAGAATGATGAGGAGACAGAGAGGTAACCTTGCTAGCCACCACAATGCGATGTGGGAATGGGTATGCAGATGGAGGAAGACCCTCATGAAACAGTGGGGAGGGGATGGGATAGAGGGTTTCTGGAAGGGTGGGAAACTGAAAACGGACATCATTTGAAATGTATATAAAGAAAATATACAATTAAAAAAAGACCAACCAAAGAGTACATAGGGTGGGGCCCATGGCTGCAGCTTCATATGTAGCAGAGAATGGCCTATTTGGACACCAGTGAGAGGTGAAGCTCCTGTTCAAGAGAAGGCTCTATACCCCATTGTAAGGGAATGTCAGGACTAGGAAGTAGGAGTGGGTATTTTGTTGATTACTGAGAGGAGGGATGGCATAGTGGGTTTTCAGAGGGGAAACCAGGGAAGGGGATAAGATTTGAAATGAAAATAAGGAAAATGCCTCATAAAATAAAATAAAATAAAACAAAATAGATTGAAAACAACCACCTAGACACAATAAGTTAATAGCAGAATAATAAATAAGACAGTGTAGTGGTGCATAACTTTTATCCCTGCTCTTGGTAGGCAGAGGCAGGGGCAGGCAAGTTTATGAGTTCAAGGCCAGCCTGATCTCCAGATTGAATTCCATGACAACCAGGGCTAAACAGAGAATCCCTGGCTCGAAAAAACAAAAAAAAAATAAACAAATAAAGAGAAAATGAATGACACACAGGCATACAGAAGAGGACTGGTCCCAAAGACAGCTCTGTCCTAAATATACTAGAGCACATTGCTTCACAAAATGAATTCTGAACATGCTCTCACATAGGGCATTTAAATATACTTTCTAGGTTAACCCCATATGATCACAAGAAACAAAAGGTAACAAGAAGATCAGAGTCAGAAGTATATCTCAGACTCATGTCAAAGACAGTCTGGGAGGCACACCATGCTTCGGTTTTCAAAGTTCAATAGAGTGGTTCTCCACCTTTTTAATACTGCGGTTCCTTCATATATATACTTCCTTATGCTGTGTGGTGCCCCAACCGTAAAAATATTTTTTGCTGCTTCATAACTGAAATGTCCTACTGATATGAATTGTAACATACATTTCTGACATACAGATAGTCTTAGACAACTCCTGTGAAATTTGTCACAAGGACTAGCAACCTACAGGTTGCCAACCACAGTGCCAGCAACTAGGAAAACTAGCCAGCCCCTTGATTTTTACAATGTTGCCTTCCGTAACTGTGGTAGAATAGATGTGCTCTATTTTAGTGGTCTAAGCATGTTACGATCTGTAACACTACCTGGAAACACACATACCAAATTGGATGAGGGAGTCTATTTTTTCTGTCCTGGACCTTGCAGTTTTGAGTCAGCTCTAACGAAATAGAAGAGAAAGGATACTGGATGAATTCCTACTCAAAGTCTTTGGAGACAACAGGGATTTTATTGGGTTCTCATGGAGAATGGGAGAGTGTTTGTGCTCCATTAAAAAGGTACTCACATTCACTATTTTGATGCCTTTCTTTCTATTTGAGTGTGCTTTGTACTTTTGTCTGCTATGTGTTGTGTTCTGTGTTCTTTGTTACTAACTCTAGGGTTCTTCCCATACTTGGAAAATGAAAGTCAGTTTGAAAACCTTTCATATTTGTTCTCTGTATAGAAACTCTCTCTCTCTCTCTCTCTCTCTCTCTCTCTCTCTCTCTCTCTCTCTCTCTCTCTCTTTCTCTCTCTCTCTCTCTCTCTCTTTGAGTTTTCAAGACAGTGTTTCTCTGTGTAGCCATGTTGTTCTGGAAATCACCCTGTAGACCAGGTTGGCCTCGAACTTAGAAATTCACCTGTCTCTGCTTTTCGAGTGCTGGGGTTAAAGGTGTTTGCCACCACCACTTGGAAATATGATTCTTTTAAAAAATTAGATTATGAGTCCTTTGTACCAAAAATAAGATCAAAATTTCAAGGAAGGTACTTTTAATTGAAAATGCATCTTTCTGATAAAAAAAATGGGGTATTCCATGGAATTACAGAAGGTTGAAAATGACCCAAAAGGTATTGTTCTTCAACTAATTCCTTATCAGCTTGTAATTTTCTGAGGATATTGGCCACTGAGGCTTGAAGTATCAAAAACCCATCAGGCTATCTCTCTCTCATTCTTTCTCTCTCTTTCTCATTCTTTCACTCTCTCTCATTTTTTCTCTCTCCTCATTCTCTCTCTCTTTCTCTCTCTCTTTCTCTCTCTTTCTCTCTCTCTCTCTCTCTCTCTCTCTCTCTCTCTCTCTCTCTCTCTCTCTCTCTCTCTCTCGTTTTAAGCCATTCATCCAGTGGTTGACATCTAATGTTAATCCATTTCTTGTCTATTTCACACAGTGAGGCAATCAATATTGATGATATGACTGTGAAATGGTCCTTCTTACTTTTTTTTTCTTTTGCTTTTTTGAGACAGGCATGCCATGGACTCATTCATAACAGTTTTTCTCTCTAGAATAAGTTTGCATGCTTTAGCACTTGATAATAATCTCGATTGTTGATTTATTTTAATATCTGTGAGTTTCTGCAGTAACTGATTCTATTAGTTAGTGATTAGTTGCTGTGAAAAGACACCATGACCAAGGCCACTCATAAGAGACTCATTTCATTAGGGCTTTTCTACATTTCATTACACGTTCAGAGGTTCACTCCATGATCATCAAGGCAAAAAATATGGCACTGTCTAGGCAGACATGGTGGTGGAGAGGAAGTTTCGATTATGCACCTTCATCCAAATGCTTCGAGGAAAAACTATGTATTTTGCAAACAGGGAGGGTCTCTTCCACACTGGTAGAGCTTTAAAGCCCCAGAGTGATATGCTTCCTCCAGCAAGGCCAGACCTACTCCTACAAAGCAACACATCCTCATAGGCCAACTATATTTAGAATGCCACATTGGTTTCATAGCAACTTGACAAGATCTAGAGTCTTCAAAGAGAAGGAGACTCAGTTGAGAAGATGCCTCCTTAAGATCCAGCTGTTAGGAATTTTCTTAATTGATGGGAGAGCACCCACTCCATTGTGGGTGTTGACATCCTTGTGGTGGTAGTCCTGGGTTCTTTAAGAAAGCAAGCTAAGCAAGATTAGAGGAGCAAGACAATAAGCATCACCACTCCATAGCCTATGAATGAGCCTCTGATTCCAGGATCCTGTGTTGTTTCAGTTTCTGTCCCAACTTATTTGGTGATAAACAGAAATGTGGAAGTATAAGCTGAATAAAACCTTTGCTATGGAATTTGCTCTTTGGACATGGTGAATCCTTACAACAATAAAAAACAGTAAGGTATTCTTAGGGAAAAAATGTCTAACAGTGCCAATGTCAATTGTCTTATAACCACAAATAATAATGTGTAGACATTTTATTTTTACTTAGAGATAAGGTATACTCATGTACCTACCTGAGATGTAATTGTTCTAGTTTTCTTCTTTCTCACCATGTAGAATACTACAATAAAAAATAACTTGGAAATAAAAAGGATACAGATTGTCACTGAGGAAGACAAAACAGAAAGTTGAGTCAGTAACAGCAAACACTGCTTATTGGCTTGCCACTGTCTTAGCCACTGTTCTATTGCTATGAAGAGACACATTTGGTGACGGCAACTACTAGAAAACAAGGCATTCTTTGTGTAGAGAAAGGCCATTGACTTGTTTGAGTTAATTTTATATCCAGCTACTTCACCGAAACTGTTTATCAGGTTTTGGTGTTCTCTGGTGGAATTTTTAGGGTCACTTATATATACTATCATATCATCTGCAAAAAGTGATATTTTTACTTCCTCTTTTCCAATTTATATCCACTTGATCTCCTTTTGTTGTCAAATTGCTCTGGCTCATTCTTCAAGTACTATATAATAAACAGGATGAGAAAGAAATTAGGGAAACAACACCCTTCTCAATACTCACAAATAATAAAAAATATCTCGGCGTGACTCTAACTAAAGAAGTGAAAGATCTGTGTGATAAAAACTTCAAGTCTCTGAAGAAAGAAATTAAAGAAGATCTCAGAAGATGGAAAGATCTCCCATGCTCATGGATTGGCAGGATCAACATTGTAAAAATGGCTATCTTGCCAAAAGCAATCTACAGTTTCAATGAAATCCCCATCAAAATTCCAACTCAATTCTTCAACGAATTAGAAGGAGCAATTTGCAAATTCATCTGGAATAACAAAAAACCTAGGATAGCAAAAACTCATCTCAAGGATAAAAGAACCTCTGGTGGAATCACCATGCCTGATCTAAAGCTTTACTACAGAGCAATTGTGATAAAAACTGCATGATACTGGTATAGAGACAGACAAGTACACCAATGGAACAGAATTGAAGATCCAGAAATGAACCCACACACCTATGGTCACTTGATCTTCGACAAGAGAGCTAAAACCATCCAGTGGAAGAAAGACAGCATTTTCAACAATTGGTGCTGGCACAACTGGTTGTTATCATGTAGAAGAATGCGAACCGATCCATACATATCTCCTTGTAGTAAGGTCAAATCTAAGTGGATCAAGGAACTTCACATAAAACCAGAGACACTGAAACTTATAGAGGAGAAAGTGGGGAAAAGCCTTGAAGATATGGGCACAGGGGAAAAATTCCTGAACGGAACAGCAATGGCTTGTGCTGTAAGATCGAAAATTGACAAACGGGACCTATTGAAACTCCAAATTTTCTGCAAGGCAAAAGGCACCGTCAATAAGACAAAAAGAGCACCAACAGATTGGGAAAGGATCTTTACCTATCCTAAATCAGATAGGGGACTAATATCCAACATATATAAAGAACTCAAGAAGGTGGACTTCAGAAAATCAAATAACCCCATTAAAAAATGGGGCTCAGAACTGAACAAAGATTTCTCACCTGAGGAATACCGAATGGCAGAGAAGCACCTGAAAAAATGTTCAACATCCTTAATCATCAGGGAAATGCAAATCAAAACAACCCTGAGATTCCACCTCACACCAGTCAGAATGGCTAAGATCAAAAATTCAGGTGACAGCAGATGCTGGCGTGGATGTGGAGAAAGAGGAACACTCCTCCATTGTTGGTGGGATTGGAGGATTGTACAACCACTCTGGAAATCAGTCTGGCGGTTCCTCAGAAAATTGGTCATAGTACTACCAGAGGATCCAGCAATACCTCTCCAGGGCATATATCCAGAAGATGCCCCAACTGGTAAGAAGGACACATGCTCCACTATGTTCATCGCCACCTTATTTATAATAGTCAGAAGCTGGAAAGAACTCAGATACCCCTCAACAGAGGAATGGATACAGAAAATGTGGTACATCTACACAATGGAGTACTACTCAGCTATTAAAAAGAATGAATTTATGAAATTCCTAGCCAAATGGATGGACCTGGAGGGCATCATCCTGAGTGAGGTAACACACTCACAAAGGAACTCACACAATATGTACTCACTTTTAAGTAGATATTAGCCCAAAACCTAGGATACCCAAGATATAAGATACAATTTCCTAAACACATGAAACTCAAGAAAAATGAAGACTAAAGTGTGGACACTATTCCTCTCCTTAGAAGTGGGAACAAAACTCCCATGGAAGGAGTTACAAAGTTTGGAGCTGAGATGAAAGGATGGACCATGTAGAGACTGCCATATCCAGGGATTCACCCCATAATCAGCATCCAAAAGCTGACACCATTGCATACACTAGCAAGATTTTATCGAAAGGACCCAGATGTAGCTGTCTCTTGTGAGACTATGCGGGGCCTAGCAAACACAGATGTGGATGCTCACAGTCAGCTAATGGATGGATCACAGAGCTCCCAATGGAGGAGTTAGATAAAGTACCCAGGGAGCTAAAGGGATCTGCAACCCTATAGGTGGAACAACATTATGAACTAACCAGTACCCCGGAGCTCTTGACTCTAGCTGCATATGTATCAAAAGATGGCCTAGTCAGCCATCACTGGAAAGAGAGGCCCATTGGACACGCAAACTTTATATGCCCCAGTACAGGGGAATGCCAGGGCCAAAAAGGGGGAGTGGGTGGTTAGGGGAGTAGGGGTGGGTGGGTATGGGGGACTTTTGGTATAGCATTTGAAATGTAAATGAGCTAAATACCTAATAAAAAAATGGGAAAAAAAAGAAAAAGAAGAAAACACGGCATTTAACTGGAGGCTTGCTTACATTTTCAGAAGATTGTAAAATCATCACGAGAGGGACCCCATCACTGGAGCAATAGAGAACTATTGATCCTTAGGCAAAGAGATAGATTCTGCCATTGCATTGGCTTCTTGAAAACTCAAACCCATCCTTATTGATACGCCCACTTTCTCCAATGAAGCCACAACTTCTCTTATTCCTTCTAAATTTAAACTCACTGCCACTTCCTGGTGACTAAATATTCATATATATGTGTCTATAGGTGACTTTATTATTCAAACCACCACTTTTCCCATGGCTCGTTTAGCTATTTTTTTAAAATACAGCCTAAAAGGCTCCCATTTACTAAGGACTACTGATGAGCTTAGCCACAGTGATGGGCCCTCCCACATCAATCATTAGCCAAGAGAATATCCCATAGACTTACCTAATGAACAAGTAAGTGAATAGAGACTGATCTTCAATTGTTCTCTCTTCTTAGGTAACTGTGGATTGTCAAAATTGGAAAAAAAATAATATCCCATCACAGTAATGTTTAACTACACCATAACCTACAAAAACATTACTCAACACCATCTATTGCATTCTGCCCCTGCATAGACACACTTCCATGTATGGCATAAGTGAAGGGTGACTACCTCCATCAGCAAGGATACTCAATAATAGGTGACATGAGCTGAATATTTCCTATAGCCTCACAACCCCGAAATTCTACTGTGTATTACACTTACTGGGGGACTTGCCAATCTGTCCAATTTTATGCCACCAAAGCTATGACAAAAAGACTCCTCATCAAGAAATCTAATGAATTTTACCTGATTTCTTTCTCCTGAGGCAACTGAGTATTATCCCTTCATGCTTATATTGGTGTTTGATTCATCTGTAATAAACCCACTACTATTTACAGCTACATCACAGGAGGTATGACAAATACCATCTCCCATGAGTTGGCCAAACCTTTTCAGCAGCTTTTTTTGTAGTATCCTTTCTATAATAAAAAATACATTGATTTCTTTATTTTTAAGTGTGTAATTTAATGATTCTAACACATTTTCATCTCCTTCCATTTCCCCTCATTTTCTGCTACTTCATATGATATTGCAATCTATTAAAATACAGTAGTGAATACAGTGGAAAAAACAGTGTGGGAAGAATCAAAGTTCTTTATTACAAAGACAACAGATACACTGGCAGAATCTTCCAGGTACAACTATTTGGTAACTTTCGGTCTAATGTTAGCATGATTCTTCTAGAAAAAAGCTTAAAGAATTAAGGCATGGTTACAATGGACCAGAAAAGTCAGTATCACTAGTGAGACACACTCATGTAAATAATTTTCATCACTGTTCCGATATGCCTAGCAACAAGGAAAACAGGTCCATAGTCACAAGAGTATGAAAGGGGCATGAAGCAGAACAGTTGTCCAACTTATTATTACCCAGTAAGCATCAACACAGGAAGTGACCAAAGACAATAAATAACTTCCAAGACATGTTCCCAATATCCAAGTTCCTTTACAAGTGTCTCACCCCTTCAATGCACACCCATCAATCAATTAACTCATTGATTAAAGCCCTCAGGGTCCAATCATTTTTCAGATTGTGTATAGTGTTCTATCTTTGAACATTGTATTTGGGGCCAAAACCTTCATCAAAGAACCACGACTGACATTGCAAACCCATTTCACCACACAATTCTTTATGTTACAAAAAGTGATAGGATCTATCTGTCTCTTTAAGGATATCTCTGTATAGCAGTTACAAAAGCAAAACGTGCAGGCCAACAGAATCATCACCTCCATGAGGTATTTTAAAATATGAGTTCAAGAAGAAGGAAAGTGCAATGAAAGTTAAGGTTCTTGATCCCACATCCCTCTATTTTAAAGCCATAGGGTGGACCCAGAAGTTTAGGTCAAAAGTGTAAATTTCACCTATACTACAACCAACTGTGATGATTTCTAGCCATCTCCAGTTTCAGTGTGGTATTTAGTCCCACCATCTGCATCACAGCATATTGCCTAGTGTGAAATAGTGCCAGCAGTTGATTGCAAACCCCACTATGCATTGACTTGGAAGTAAAATGAGACATCTATAATATAGACACACTTGTACACACACACATACTCACAGAAAGAGGCAAGAAGTAGAGGAGCTGAGTCTTAGGATCCCTCAATGAAGAGATAGTGGAAATCTTGTAAGGTAGAGAGGTTATTGAGAAACTGTATGTCTCTATCTGCACAAAATCAGGCCAGTCTGCCTTCCATCAATAAGTGGTAAATTCTCACTATCAATCATCCCCATCTGAGAATGTATGGACAGTTAATGAAAGATGGAGAGTCAGTTTTCATCAAAGGTATGCCCTTTGAAGGTTATAGGTTGGCCAGGCACTACTGGTAGCTCCATGTCCAAGAGTTTATGGGCAACACAATTGATTTGAATGGGTTTTATCAAAAGGGAGAAAAAGAGACATGAAGTTGGAAGGAGGATTAAGGTGGGAATGGATCTGGTTTTGGTCCGGGAGGAGTTATTAAGAGAACTGGAAAATAAATTCCATCAAAATACATTGTATGAATTTCTCAAAGAATTAATGAATGTAGTTCTTAATATATAATGTCTGTACTGAACATATACAGACGACTTATATTTCCATCTCCTAAATAACAAACCCTTGTATAGCAGTTTCATTACATTAAGGGCAAAAGTAATCCAGAGATTATTTAAAATAAAGAAGGATCAGGGGATATGGCCCAGGGGCAAATTCATGTGTGTGTTCATTTACTTACAACACCAGTGCTTAGGATTTTGGGAGGGGAAGAGACAGGAAGATGACTGTAGCTTCCTGAAAGCCAGCCTCAATATTAGCTCAGCAAGAAACCCTGTATTAAGGGGATAAATTAGGGAGTGAAGGAGCAAATCACACTATACCCTTCGCTACCTTTGAACTTACCTGTAAAGATCTGTGTGCAGACACACATGAATATAAATAAAATATACAAGAGCTTATCTTGCATAGCTTATAAGCAGTGTTCTGTTATCTTAGCCTAGAGTCCTGAGGACTTTATATCATTAGAGTTCCTGAAGCAAACTCCCCAGATATAGCAGATGGGTATATGTTGTTACTATGCAAAGAGACCTCAGTTAAGTGTGTGTGTCAGTGATTCCAAAACAGCTTTTCTTCTCTACCTTTCTTTATATGGCACAGAACGACCTGTAAATAATTAAAATATGAAAACAAAGCTTTTTCACAAATTTAGGCTTGTGTTAAAATAATATTTATAACATTTTACTAAATGGAAGGGAAATCTTCAGCTCCCAGGAACAATCCTGTAGGCTTCTGTTTTGTCCCATTATGAACAAAATTAATTGCACATTGACAATTCTCACGGTTTTAACTAAATCAGGATGAAGAGATATGTTTCCATACAAATAAGTAATGCCAATGTGATTAATCAAGTAGAAATGTGGCAGGGTTAGGATGCCTTTGGCTGATGTGACAATGATGACTGATTAGTCTCTTGTTATGCAAATAACCCTAACCTCTAAGAAAAGAAAAGTAATGATATAGAATATTCCAAGAAGTGGCATGGACAATTATTACTTGATTTCAATTTCTTTTACATACTTTATTATTTTGAATAATTGTGGCTCACAGAAGATCAAATATTCAAAGGAGTTAGTTTTCTAGGTGGTGGGATGTTTAGAAAGAATTAGGATTTGTGTTTTCATTAAAAGTGATTTGGCACTGGGCTTGAAATATCAAACACCCTTTGGCATATCAAAAACTCTCTCTCATTCTTTCTTTCTCTCTCTCTCTCTGTCACTCTCTCTCTCTCTCTCTCTCTCTCTCTCTCTCATGTTTTAAGCCATCCATCCAGTGGTTGACATCTAGTACTAATCCATCGCATGTTTATTGCACACAGTAAGGCAATCAACATTTATGATATGGATGTGAAATGGTCCTTCTTGCATTTTATTTTTTTTTTTTTTTAGTTAACTCAACCTGGGAATATAGAACCGCAGATAAAGAACTGCCTCCATCACATTGGTCAGTTGCCACACCTGTAAGGAATGATCTTTTTTGGATGGCTGATGTTGAAGGGTCTAGCCCACTATGGGTAGTGTCAACATCTATGAAAAACATATACAAGGTGTGGTGGTTATCGTGTAAGGGCCTGAAATTAATTTTTCTGGAAGAACTAAAGATCTATATGGCATGAAAAATTAAAGTGCCTGATAATTTGTAAGTAAATTCCATACTTACCAGCATTCAATATTTTGTCTACCCATATTTCAAAAGTAAAATTATCAAATCTATTTCACCCTGTTATACTGCATTTAATCTATTAAATTACTTGTAACCAGAAATACTAATAAATTTTAAAGGCCTTTAAAACATGACTGGTTGATATTGGGTTTAACTTCATCACAACTTTGTAAGCAGGAACAAGAGCTAGATTGCCTTCTCATTTTCCAAAGAATCCATGATTCATGGTTGCAAATAGCTTCAATACAAGGTACTTAACCCTGTAAAATTCCTGCTTTGTTTGAATAAAATATTTATTGCTCTAACTTTGGGTTTTCATAAACAGAATTTTGATGTGCTATCCAATGTGCTGCCTCAAAGAGTCTGGCACAATTTCTGACACTAAGAACAGTTTAAAGATAACCAGGGAAAGGTTGGAACAGGGAAAATAACCACCAAGGATGTTGGTGAGTCAGAAACTGAAGGCTTTCACAGGAGGAAAATAAAAACAAAAACAAAACAAACAATCAACAAATGAATAAAGAGAAACCCAACCACCAAAATGATAAAAACAATACAGGAGTGAATTACTTTGGCAGAATGTGACTCAAGTCATCAGGACATTTCAGTAGGGATTATATTTTGTATTTCGAGAAGGCCATATGAAAAGGTAAAGCCTAGATGGTTAATGTCTCTGGTGTAATTAGGGAAGGAATCAGCATGAGTGGGGTTCTATCATGCAAGCTGAACTAGGTGATGTCACAGAGCACTGGCCATAGATTGCACATCTATTCCACTTGGAGGCACTAGAATCCCTAGAAGGTGTGTCCACTATTTTCCCAGTGGTGTATGAAAGGCAGGCCAGCTCCTGAACCCCAACGTTGTTCCTCAAGTTTTTTTTTGCCTGGTCTGTATCAAAAGACAGAATCTTGATGACTAAGACATTTTCTTTGGGTAAGTACATTTATGAAGTGAATGGGACCCTCATAGCTATAGAAAGCTGAAAGGTTTCCCTCCCACACTGAGTAACTGTACATTCTAAATTCTCCCATGTTTGGGGCCAGGGGCATGGTTGATACAGTTTAGTTGATTTCCTGAATTTATTATCCTTGCTAACAATATCTCCTTCACAATTCCATTAAAATGTCAAAGCTCTTCTTTGTCCGTATGTATTTTAGAAAATGTTAGTTCTAAATGGCTGATATTGCCTGGACTTGTTGAGGCCAGAGTTGCAGTGGCAAATAATCACCAAATAATCCTGAGGCTGGGTCAGGTGACATAATACAGAAGGCCAGTGGTGTGCTGTGTCCCTGGGATATTTGTGAATATTGCCACCTAATTCAGAGCTTGCAGGTACAAGAGAGGGTAGGTGACAACTCTGACTCATTTTCTTTATTCTTTAATCCTTGATCATTTTGTAAAAGGCATACCAACTTCCACATTGACATAGACATGCAAGGAGATGGTCCTCAGCAGAGGCAAATTAGCTCAGGGCTGAAGACATATTCATCTGAGTATGTTATTCTGAGCTGTGGAGAATTACTTGTTAATTTCCCTTTGATAATTTCCTTGTTTCCCTTATTTATTTATTTATTTATTTATTTATTTATTTATTTATTTATTTATTTATTTATTTTTGTTTGTTCATTTTTTCTTTGGATGGGTGATTAATTTTAATTTGAGTGTGTTTGTGTGTAGCTTTGGCTGTTAGGAAAATCACTCTGTAGAATAGACTAGCCTTTATCTCACTAAGGTTTGCCTCCCTCTGCCTCTTGAGTACTAGGATTTAACACTTGGGTCACTAACACCTCCTATTAACTTCTGATTTGATTGTTTGTTTTGTTTTTTGTTTGTTTTTCATTTTTGTTTTTGTTTTGTTTTGTTTGTTTGTTTGTTTGTTTTTTGTTGTTGTTGTTGTTTTTTTGTTTAAGTTGTTAATGTTGTTGCTGATTTGGAGACATGGTTCCTTTGTCTACCACTGGCTGCCCTGGAACTCACTTTGTAGACCAGGCTGGTCTCTAAATCAGAAATCTGCCTTATCCTGCCTTCTGAATGCTGAGTTTAAATGCTTGTGCCACCATAGCTGGATTATGAACTTCTTATTTGGATCAAATTAAGTTTAGAAGCGCAAACATGTTTAGCATAGCCTTCTTGACCTACTCAAAAATTCCATTAGAGAAGAGCATTTCTCCAGCATTCTCTCCCATCCTACACTCATTGCCTTTCAGTAACTCATATATATGACAGTAGCAACAGCATTGTGTCTGGTGTAAACAGGCAATACCTTCAATCCAAGGCAATGGGCAAGTATGATATTTGAACACAGAATGATACCCACAAGACATCTGCCCAGGGTTGGTGTGGTCTACCACACCAGGGCTACAGCCATGTAGAAGACAATACCTCTGAAGAGTCTTAGCATGACATCCCTCATGAAGAAGAAGAGGAGGATGTCTTCTTCCAACGTCTTGAGGAATATTGTTGGCTGCAGAATTTCTCAAGGTTGGAAGGAAGGTAATGAGCCTGTCACTCAATGGAAGACCATAGTTCTAGGTCAACTGCCAACAAACCCTTCTCTTTATTTGGTGAAGTATGATGGAAATGACAGCGTCTATGGACAGGAGCTCTACAATGATGACAGGATTTTAAACCTTAAGGTTTTGCCTCCCAAAGTAAGATTTCCTCAGGTAAGGGATGCCCACATCGCCAGAGCCCTGGTTGGCAGAGCGGTACAACACAAATTTAAGGGTAAAGATGGCTCTGAGGACAACTGGAGGAGGGTTGTGCTAGCCCAGGTGCCAATCATGTAGGATTTGTTTTACAGTACCTACAAGAAGGATCCAGCTCTCTACTTCTATCAGCTCCTGGATGACTACAAGAAAGGGAACCTCCACATCATTCCAGACACTCCTCTGGCTGAGGAGAGATCAGGAGATGACAGTGATGTGTTGATAGGTAACTGGGTGCAGTACACCAGAAAAGGTGGTTCCAAATAGTTCAGAAAGGTTGTTTACCAAATTCTAGCCAATCCTTCACATTCAATTTCACATTTTCAAAGTGTCACAGAACTGCTGCTTATGACCAGAGTGCTTAAACTTCCTTATTCTCATGAAGTTTGTCACATTACCTCCTTGATGAAGGGCACAACCATCCTACTTCTGTGCAAAATTGCCCAAGCTCCTCCCCTATCTTACTTTAGGAAGATTTAGACATTCACAACAGAGAGTACTCCAACCTGTGTTGAGCACAGTGTGTTTGAGGAAATCCCCCAGATTCACCATCTTCCCAGTGTATGTCCTACCTATAACTTCTAATTTCCATGGTCTGGGAAGCACTGTTCTGACCTAAGAGATTTCTGAACACTCTGGACTGAAATTCCAAACAGAAGAGTATCAAGGTAAGGGTAAATCAGATTACTATCTTTGTTTTGTTACCTTAGACAGAGACATCATGGCCTCCATGCAGAGGAATGTGTGGATGGACATATATTTAAGGAAGACACTAAACCAGAAAATACCACATTACACCCTCTTAAAAGACTTCTAAGATTGTTGTCATGCCTACCACAGACATGCACATGATGTGTATTCTTGATTGTGATTTCATGTTTGGAGCTGATGAAGGAGAAAGTACCTGGAATGTCCTAGAATTCTCAATTTATCAATCAGTGTTCAATTTCTGCTCAATAGTGCTGCAGACATAGGAATAACAGGATAAAACTATTCTATACAATCCTATGAAGCTCCTATCACCATCCTCCTATTTTAGAGAATCTTAGATCTATCACTAATCCTGAGACAGGCTGAAACAATTCTTCTCCTGCACATAGGGGTACTGCATATGTCTCCCCTTACCCAAAGTATTCAACTTACTGTCTTTTACTGAATTGGCTTTTAGACTATACCTGAAATATTCCACTTTTCACCAAAGGATCTACCAGCCCTCCCTGTTCTAATAGAGAGCTACAGTCCACCAATATCCAAAGGGTTCTCAGACATTCTAAATATGCCCCTGTGGGAGTAAACTTACTAAGTCTATTTAATTGGGCCTCAGATCCTTCTGCTTTGACCAAAAGGATTTCAATCTACTGACTCTGAGTTACCAGGGGCCTCAGATCTCATTTTCCCCAAGTGGTCATCAGATGTCCCTTTCTGACCAATAATGACCTTGCAATGTTCTCCTCTGATGCAGACACTTAGACACCCCCCCTCCAATTTTAACTCCCAAATGGACCTCCAGACCACCCAAGCTTAAAGTACCTGAGCCGAACATTAACAAGTACAGCCAAGAACAAAAGCTCATTTCCTCAAGGCAGAAACTAAAATGATGTTCTCCTCACCATTCATACCTAGACCCAGGAGATGAACATATGCCTGAGAAGAAGAACTAGTGTGGAACTGTCAGCCAGGTTTTTGATGAGTGCTCAGACTGCTTCCTGATCCGGCACCACATTTACTATAGTGGACAGATGCTCTAGTCTCTGATGAGGAGTTGCTAGCTGTTAGGAAAAACCTGGAATGGGCTCCACTGCATGAGGTAGGCTGTGTCTTTGATCTCAAGTCAAGGAAAGAACATGCAAATTTGAACTCTACCCAACCAAACATACTAGTTTACCTGTACAAAGGGGATTTAGATTTCCAATTTCTCACAAAGATACCCCTCTTACCATTGAGTTCCTATCTATTTTTCATGGCTCAAAGGGTCTCATTTCTTCCCAATGTCCATTACTGGCTCACTTCTGACCACTAGCCATACATCTCTGATTAGTGTTGGGGGTGTTCTCGGTATGACACTAAGGCCAACAATAGTGCCTACATGCCATTTCTGAATAATTGGATCTTAAATTCCACCATTGTCCAAGTGTACTTCTGAAAGACTTTTCTCATTACATGGGGTCTCTACAGTAGCATCTTTGTTCATCAGGCCTCTAGTTGTACCTTCTGGCCTAAGCAGGTCTTATACTTCACTTAAAGAGATGCCAAATTTACACAATGTAGACAAAGATGCATTGAGCATTCTCATACTCATTAATATAACATTCCTCCCCTCAGGTTTGAAGTCTACAGAGCAGCAAAGAGAGTGGGGAGTAGAACTCATCATCTTTAGGTCACTCAGCATCGATGGGTTGTTTGCAACCTTAGTATACAGACATGGATGGTTGAACACAAACCTGTCAGGCTGATAAAGAACTAGACATCTACTAACGTCCTTGGAACCATGTTCAGATTGCTGCTCATCCTCCTGAAGATGCCACAGATGACATGGTTCCTTGTGATTGTTGTTCTCTTCTTGTTGTTGCTTGTTTCTTTTAACTTTTGAAGAGGATACTTTATTAGTCTGTTGCTGTGTTAGTCATCTCCTGGCATTAGAAACCAACATCCCACTGTTTAAATGTTTTACATTTCCTACTCTTTTTGGAAAACACAACGTATGCGCATCATTTTTTCCTATTGTTTCAAAGACATACCACTATGTAATTCAACTTTACAATTGTAAACATTTTGACCAATATTCACATGAATATAAATTTTATGTGTAAAATTCTTCCTGTGCTGTGTTATTTTTCACCAGATGACAGTTTTATTTGAGGTCATTTGAAAGATCGTTCCTTACTATGTGTCTTTAAAAGATATATTTTGGAGCTGAGGGGTATGGCTGAATATCTTCAGCACAATAAACACCTTCTATAACATTACTATCTAGTGGATTATAAGTATCAGGTTGTACACAGTAGTAACTAAAATAATGGACAATTTGAGAAAGATTTTAGGGTGAAATCTCTCATAATATACAGAAAAAAAGGAAATCCTAGATATTAATCAAATCTATGCACACCAAATGAACATTGTGGGTTTTGTGGGTTTGTTTGTATATGTCTTTGTAGTTCGAATATCCAACCTTTATGTCTTAATTGATGATTGTAAACAGTGCTCAGAGTGTGTGCATGTGAATTAAAGGGCACCATGTCTTTAGTGTTTAGATTAATTTCACATATAATTATCTGTCTATCTGTCATCTATGTATGTATGTATGTATGTATGTATGTATGAAGTAATGATTGAATGTATTTATATAGATATGTATGCAACTATTTCTCTATCATCTACCTATCTCTCTCTCTTTCTATTTCTCTCACCCTCTTTCTCTGTTTATCTCTTATGCATGAATATATGCATGCATGTAGCTAGGTAGGTGTGGTATTTTTAATGTAATTGGTTCCCATCGGCCCATAGGCTGTATTAGGATGATTAACCTTGTTGGACTAGGTGTTTCCTTGTTGGAGGAAGGTTGTCACTGGAGGAGGTGGGTGGTCTCACACATGTTCAAGTTAGTTATGCCCAGTAGGGCTCTGTGTGTTTGCTGTCTCTCTGTCTTTCCAAGAGTAGCTGTGATAGAGTGTTCAGTGATTCAAGGAGGGGATGTTGGTTAGATGGCATATAAAGCAGGCAAGACACATTTACATACATGGTAGAAGAAGCAAGCTTTAAGAAGCACAAACAATCACACACACACACACACACACACACACACACACACACACATTTGTTGGACAGTGCAAAGCTTCAACCACTTTAAATATATACTCACATTTGGTGGATGGAACAAAGCACCAACTTTATTTTTCTCACACTGCTTATATATCTCTGCACAATCTTTCAATTAGTATAAAATTTATACTGGTTACTTTCTATTTTCTTCTAGTGAATAATTATGAGTATGTATAAGGAGAAGCATCTTCTCACTATACTTTTATGATGAGCTATTTATAAATTATGTTTATAAATATCCAATATTATTCCCAAGAACCAACACGCATTTCTAACTAAAAAACTTGTTATAGATTAACAAGTTGTAAGCAAGTAGGGTAATTTTTATTTCAGCCAGTTTCTCTTAATGGTAGACTGAAATTTGCCGTTATACAGAAAGGATTAGTTTTTATCTATCTCAAAAATTAATCCTTCAAAAATCTTAAAAGAATCACAAAACTAAACTTTTATGTAAAAACCTATCATCCCTTTCTACTTTGAATCCTCAGGGTGCACATCTGTTCATTAACCATGTTTTTCTTAAATCATATCAGGAATCAGAATGAGGAAATAGGTACAAGGAAATAATAATCATCTGAACACCAGCCTGACTTTGAAAAAAAAAAGGCATGTTTTTTGTAGTAATTCTTTCCAAGATTGTGGTTGAAGTATTAATCGCATCAGCTGCAATCCTTGAGAAAGTTCGATCTAAATAACACTGTGGGTGGCAATGATATTGCCCAGTGAGGGGCTGGAACCCCCCTTAAATTTTCATACTCTCCATAGATTATGAGGAATGTGATGAGAGGGCAGCAAGTAGGGAGAAACTCTACAACAGCATGAGTGGTAACAGAGTGGTACCAGCTTTTAAGTGTTTAAGAGTGGTAAGAGCTTTTAAGTGGTTCACCTCACCAAGAATCCATCAAAGCCCTGTATTTTGGAGGTAAAATGTACATTCTGGGGAGCCCCTCTGCCATGCTTAATATTCTAATTAAATTAAAAATAATATAAATTTCTCATTTAATAGACCCTGCTTACAGTCCCCCCAAATTTTACTCCCCACGGTTCTTTTATTACCTCCCATCCTCTCCAGTTCCTCCCCCTTTCGGTCATCATTCATCAAATACTTCTCTTTCAAATATCTCTTCCTGCATTTCCTTATTCAACCCCATCTCCCTCCACCATGCCACCTGATCTTCTCCTTCTTGTCCACCTTTGTACACTAATAAATCCATTCTATTTCTCCATACCATGGGCATCCATATATGCACCCAAGTCCTTCCTCTATACCTAACTTCACTGGATCTACAGATTGTAGACAGGCCATCACATATGTAATGTTGAATGTCTTAATGTTTCTATTGCTGTCACCAAAAACTATAACCCAAGCACAAGTTGGGGAGGGTAGGACTTATTTGCAATGTGGGTACTGTTAAGAAAAGAGACACTGAGCAAGAGTCTGCCCCAAGAAAGAGACAGATACCAGACCACCTAAGTCCTTTTCTCAGAGGATGATGACTACATGATATGGGGAACAGACACCCTACGTGACACTAGGGTAACCCCAGCTGTGGAAGAGACCCTTATGGCTTCCCTTCATGATATCAGAGCAGAGTTTTTAGTCCTGACAGAGCCACTGGAGAAATTGAGGACCCAGAAATCCTTAGTATTCGGGGCTACTGGTCAGAAACCATACTCTTAGACCACTGATAAGAAAGTTAATCTATGAATAAGCCAAGTAACTCATTCCTCCCTCATCATTCCTCAAACCCCACCACATTGTTGTGGAGAGACATACTAGCATATTTAAAATCCCAAATAAGCTGCTCTTTGGAAGGAACTTCAATCCCTTGGCAAGCCTGTCCCTATAAATTTAACTTTAAAATTAGAAGAAGAATATAGATTACATGAGTCTCAAGCCCCGTCAAGAAAAGTACTAGAAAGGACCTATTTAGAGAGATATCCAACAGCCTGGGCAGAGACTGGTGGTATAATTGAGACAAAAATGGTGTCCCCCCCCATCATTGTGACATTGAAAACTGGTGAGATTCCTTTCGGGGTACAACAATACACCATGAGCAAAGAGGCCAGTGAGGGCATCAGACCTCACCTTCAAAGGCTCTTAGAACTAGGCGTGTTTGGTCCTTTGTCAGTCTTCCTGGAATACTCTGTTGCTACCAGTTAAAAAGCAAGGCTTTGCCACCTGGCACTCCCTAATAATCCCCCCTTACTAAAGAGACTGGGACTTTCTCATGGACCCCATATATGGGGAGGCCTTTAAAAAGATTAAAAAATCGTGCTTAGTGCCTCAGCCCTAGTCCTGACAGATGTGACCGAGCCATTCACTCTCTATTTAGATAAAAGAGCAGAAATAGTGAGATAGGTCCTGAACTAAGCTCTGGGGACATAGAAAAGACTTGTGGCCTACTTGTAAAAAAAAAATAGACCCAATGCCCAGTGGATGGCCGTCTTTCTTAAAAGATATCAATACTTCTCAAAGATGCTGACAAACTGACTCTAGGTCAAGGAACTATAGTAGTAGCCCCCCTCTGCCCCCATGCCTTAGAAAGCATTGTTAGGCAGCTGCCAGATTGCTGGATGACTAATGCTCACAGGACCCATTATCAGAGCCTCTTTCTGACTGAGAGAGTGTAGAGAGAGTGTAATTTGCACCCCTGCTATCCTGAATCCTTCCACCTTGCTGCCTGAAGCTGACAACTCCCTACCAGTGAAGGTGTATAGACATCCTGGCAGAAGAAACCAAAACTAAGAAAGAAGTCATTGACCAGCCATGGTCAGGTTGCCCCAATTGGTACACAGATGGTATCAGCTTTTTGATTGAAGGTAAAAGAAAAGTGGTGCCAGCAGTGGTCAACGGAAAAGAAACCATCCGTGTAAGCAGCTTTACTGAAGAAATGACAGTCCAGAGAGAAGAGCTAATCACACATACCCAAGCCTTGCAGCTGGCCATAGAAAAGAACATCAATATCTAAACAGACAGCATGTATGCCTTTGCCACATGCCTGGTAGTATCTGTAGAAAAAGGATGCTACTCACTTTTACTGGGGAAGATATTAAAAATAAAAAGGAAACCTTCAGACTATTAGAAGCCATACACTTTGCAAAAAACTGGACATCATACATTGCCATTGTCACCACAAAGTCCATGAGGCCATAGTGAAGGGAAATCTGATGCCTGAACTGACTGGCCTAAAAAAAATAAATGAATAAAATAAAGAACGTGAAGACCATTATAAACTCAAAGATGCAGGCTTTGACTATACTCCAGAAGATCAGAAATTAACAGGCAAAATACCTGATATATGTGGGTGTACTACCCGGGGAGTCTCTAGGACCAAGATGGTTGCTCTGTCCTGCCCACAATAGAAAGGTAACAATATGTCTCCAATCTAAACCACCTCATGCACTTGGAAAT
Organism: Mus musculus; assembly: GCF_000001635.26. Lineage (NCBI taxonomy): Eukaryota > Metazoa > Chordata > Mammalia > Rodentia > Muridae > Mus > Mus musculus. The sequence goes on along the minus strand of NC_000087.7, from coordinate 57,554,374 downwards.
TGAGAAGGTCAAAGAAAATGTTGAGAGCTCAAACTGCAATGTTATAAGATTGCCAGATGTTGCCCAGGGGATTGTTAATGAATGCCAAGCATGTGCCCTCACCATTGCTGGGCACCACAAGAACACCCCCCCCAGAAGGTGGATAATAGTTGACTGGCCATGAGCATACTGAAAAGTAGACTTTACTGAAGTTAAACCAGCCAAGTACAGTAATAAATATCTATTTGTTTTTTTGTAAACACCTTTTAAGGCTTGGTCGAAGCCTTCCCCACTAATAACAAGAACACCCATGCCATGGGAAAGAAGATATTAGAGGAAAATTTCCCAAGATTTGGCATCTCTAAGGTACTTTCATCAGACAATGGCCCCTCCTTCATTGTCCAGGTAAGCCAAGGGTTAGCCAGACAATGGGGGATTCATTGGAAGATACATTGTTCTTACAGATTCCAGACTTCAGGACAGGTAGAGTGGATGAATAGAGCATTAAAAGAAACCTTGACTAAATTGGTTTTAGAGACCTACAGAAAAGATTATGCAGCTCTTTTTCCCTTTGCCTTGTTCTGAGTATGGAACACCACAGGGAAATTTAAACTTACACCATTCAAACTCCTCAACTTGGGACGCCCCTCCCTTTAACAGAAGCAGGTGCAATGTTTGAACTTGATGTTTCTTTTTCAGAACCCCCTCTAGCTCACTTGAAGGCCCTACAATTGGTCAGAAAAGATGCCTTGGAAATGCTGAAACACAATAAAAAACAAAAACAAAAACAAAAAAACAAAAAAACATACTAACCAGGAACCATCTTCGTGCCACATAAATTTCAAACAGAAGATCCTGTCCGGGTCCGGTGCCACCATTCTGGCAAACTTGAACTCAGATCAAAAGGATGCTCCCTGGTGCTTCTGACAAGCCCTGCTGCCGCACCTCCAGCATGTAACCGCTTCTGTCCTGCCATGGCCCACTGGCCTGGCACTGCTCACACACAGTGGGCACTGCACAGGATCCCCCCTTCTTCCCTCCTCCCACTGGCAAGAGTCTCTTTCGTCTCATTCAAGGGGCTTCTGAGGTTCTCAATCTTACAAATCCTAAAGCTGTGACCTCAGGTTGGCTTTATTTGGCAGCTGGGCCAGAGGTTTAATTTTCTAACTTATAAAATTAGAACTATGTACTAGAAGGAGTGGGAAATGTGAGACCCCAACTTAGAGCATTTCTCCCTGGAAGGTGAAGCCCCTGGACATTCTCCAAGCTTGTATTCCCTGAGCTCTAAAAATACAGCCAGAAAGAAGCTCTATGTTCTCTACAGCCACCAAAAAGCATTTTGGTTTCTGAGCCTTACAGCTAGAGATTCGAAAATTGGAGTTTTGCCAAGGACATCTGGGTAGAGAAGAACACTCCTCCCGACTCTTCCCAACTCTCCAAACTCTCCTCCCAACTCATCTCAATTCCTCAGGTAGCTAATAAAAACCCTCTTCTGTCACATCTCAGAGTCATACGCCCCTGCCCTGCACAGTGGAAGGAGTTTGTCCTTAGCTAGCTGATAATAAAACCTCTTACAGTTTGCATCAGGTGTGGATTTCTCTCAAGTCATTTGGTTGCTGGCCATCTCATCTGAGGACTTTAATGGACTTGAGAGGAGGTCCATCTTCAGGGTCTTACACATGGAGACCTAAGACCAAAATTCTTCAAACTATTATGCAAAATCAAAAGAGAAGGAACACTATTGAATTTGTTCTATGAAGCCAGATTACAATTATATTCAAACCATACAAAAACTCAATGAAGAAAGGAAACTTCAGATCATTTTCCCTTATGAATATCGAAGCAAAAATACTCAATAAAATCACTGCAAACCAAATAAAAGAATACATCAAAACGATCATCCATCATGGTCAAGTAGGCTTCATCCCTGTGATGCAGGGATGGTTTAATATATGGAAATTTGTCAACTTAATCCACTATAGAAACAAACTCAAAGACGAAAACAACATGATCACCTCATTAGATGCTGAGAAAGCATTTGACAAAATACAACACCCATTCATAATAAAAGTCCAGGAAAGATCAGGAATTCAAGGCCCATACCTAATATAAAAAAAAAATAAGTCAGCAAACCAGTAGGAAACATTAAACTAAATGAAACAATCGCATTAAAATCAGGGACGAGACAAGACTGCCCACTTTCTTCATACCTATTGAATATAGTAGTTGAAGTCCTAACCAGAGCAATTAGACAACAAAAGGAAAACAAATGAATACAAATTGGAAAGGAAGAAGTCAAAATATCACTATTTCCAGAATATATGATAGTATGTATCAGTGACCCAAAAATGCAAAAAAGAGAAATCATAAACCTTATATACGACTTCAGTGCAGTAGGTGAATATAAAATTAACTCAAACATATCAGTGGGCTTTCCCTACACAAAGGAAAAGGAGGATGAGAAAGAAATTAGGGAAAAAACACCCTTCACAATACTCACAAATAATATAAAAAAGCTTGGTGTGATTCTAACTTAGAAAGTGAAAGATACATATGATAAAAACTTCAAGTCTCTGAAGAAAGAAATGAAACAAGATCTCAGAACATGGAAAGATCTCCCATGCTCATGGATTGGAAGGATTAATATAGTAAAAATGTGTGTTCTGCCAAAAGTAGTTTAAAGATTCAATGCAATCCCCATCAAAATTCCAACTCAATTCTTTACTGAGTTAGAAAAGGCAATTTACAAATTCACCTGGAATTAAAAAAAAAAAACCCAACAACAACAACAACAAAAAAAACCTAGTATAAGAAAAACTATTCCCAACAATAAAAGAACCTCTTGTGGAATCACCATGCCTGAACTCAAGCTGCACTACAAAGCAATTGTGATAAAAACTACATGGTACAGGTTTAGTGGTAGGCAGGTATATAAATGAAATAGAACTGAAGTCAGAAAAATAAACCCACACACCTATAGTCACTTGATCTTTGACAAAGGAGCTAAAACCATCTAGTGGAAAGAAGACAGCATTTTCAACAAATGGTGCTGGCTTAATTGGCAGTTAGCATGTAGTAGAATGTAAATTGATCTATTCTCATCCCCTGTACAATGCTCAAGTCTAAGTCGATCAAGGAACTGCACATAAAACCAGAGACACTGAAACTTATAGAAGAGAAAGTGGGGAATAGCCTGGAATACATGGGCAAAGGGGGAATATTCTTGAAAAAAAAATACCAGCAATATCTTGTGCTATAAGATTAAAAATGGACAAATGGGACCTCATAAAATTGATAAGATTATACCCAGAAGTTCAAACTTGTAATAAGGATACATGCTTCACTATGTCCTTATGTATAATAACAAGAAGCTGAAATGAACCCAGATGACTCTCTTTAGAGGAATGTATATAGAAAATATGGTACATTTATTTAATGAATTACTACACAGCTATTAAAAACAATGAATTCATGAAATTTTTATACAAATGGATGGATCTGTATGATATCTTTCTAAGTGAGATAACCCAATCACAAAAATCACACATGATATTCACTCATTGGTGAGTGGATATTATCCCTGAAGCTCAGAATAACCAAGGTAAAATATGCAAAACCCATGAAACTGAAGAAGAAAGACCAAAGTGTGGATAAGTACCCCACAATTCCCTGGGACTAAACCACCAATGAATGAAAACAAACAATGGGACATATGATTCCAGCTTTCTATGTAGCAGAGGATGGACTAGTCAGGCATCAATGAGAGGAGAGACACTTTTTCCTGTAAAGATCCTATGCCCCAGTATGGGGGAATACCTGGGCTGGAATTGTTAGATGGTGTGTTGGGGAGATGGGGGAGAAGGGAGAGGACAGGAGATTTTTGGAGTGTAAACTAGAAACGGGGATAATATTTGAAATGTAAATAAGGAAAATATACAATAGAAAAAGAAAGGAAATAATTTATTTGAAGGTTTTATGAGATAAATTCATGTTTGGCAAACATATTATACGAACAATGTTCAGGTCTTTTGTTGAGGCAAAATCAAGAAAGTTCTTCTTTCTCAAAATATGGTGATATAGTTCCAAGAGTAGGTATATGTGCTGCTAAACCTTGTATATAAGAATAGATAAATATAGGTAAAATTAGAAATGAAGTATATGTAAACTTAACAAGACTTCCTCCATTTCAGGTGACTAGGTAAAATCTAATGAACTGCAGGACACAATTAATACCTGACACTGGAAATGCTATACCATCCAAAAGAGCCTCCTCTGAAACTTTTATGTCATCGTGCTCATCATCAAAGTCCAAGTGTAATAAGTAACCTTTCTTTGGTATCACCATCAATTTCTTAACTGCCATTCTTCTCTTAAGAACTCAGTAGTCTTAGTTAAAAAACAAACAATAAAAATAAAAAGGAAAAAGAAGAACTTAGTTACCTGACTAAAAATTATCATTTAAATAATTAAAAATAACAAAACATCAAATAATTATTTTAGCTCAATGAAAGATAATTTCTTTTGTTACTTAACATGTATATTTTTAATCAATTGCCTTTTTCAGAGAGTTCTGTATACATATTCAATATGGTGATGCATATATATATACTTACCCGTACCATTTTCTCCATGTATCCCATTTATCATGTCCCTCTCCCTCACAACTTGTTTTAAAAACTTTTTTATCTCACTTCTTTAAAAACCTCCTTTAGAACCAAAGTTATCAATCTGCCATTTCTCAGTTTAAAAAAAAACAAAACAAAACAAAAACTGGCCAACCTTCAACATGTGAGTCCTCCCCTCCTCCCAATAAACAATGAGCAACATCCTTTAACCTTTGAGGCATCTGAATTTTGGTCCTATCTCCCACAGATTCTTTTTAAACAAAACATCAGCAATTCTGTTTAACAGTTTATCTCAGTCTAAGGTATACTCACAGTTCTATCCAGAAAGATAAAGAACATGGTAACTGTATATTCATATAAAAAAGATCCACCACTAAGTCTACAAAAAAACATGAACTACCACCACCACCCACACAGAAAGACCTTATATTGGAGAAATTAGGGATTTGGGGAAGCCGAGGATTTCAAACATCTGAAGATTGTAAGTTCAAGGCCAGACCAAGCTGGGCCAGCTGAAACTACAAAGATAGATCCCATCCTACAGAACCTAAACTGAGAGAAAAAGCTGAACTTGGTGGTGCAAGTCTTTAATCCCAATACATGGGAGATTGGGACAGAAGGATCTGTGGTCAGAATCCATCCCCAATGACTTATGAATCTCTTACAATATCTCCTCTTCTTCTTTTCATTCATCTTCCTATGCCATTCTACTGTCTGCAATGTTCATACAGTCTATACCAAAGGAACACACCATAGAGAAGACAATGAGGAGGGACGAATCCTCAGTGTGTTTCTAAGGGATCCTGTACAGCACACAGGACAAGCGCCAAGGCATCTCATCCATGGCTCCCTGTTCCCTGACCCACAGTCCTGCAGCTGGTTCTCTGATCCTATCCCCAGGCCCAAAGCTTTTCTCTTCCAAGGGTTCCGAATTCTCTATGGCCCTGACCTGTTCAATCCTCTGCCATGAATATGGTCCTCCACCTTCCATTCACCCTCAGATTCCACAGGAAATGGCGATCAGGAGGCTTTTCCTCACTTAGTGGCCTCCTGGGCCTGAGATTCCCCACCCTGTCACACCTCGATTAACTGTACAACAACCCTGATCATGGCAGATTATCACTTACAGGTCATGTATGAGGAGAACACCTTCACAACTGCACCCTTCTGTGCTTAGCTCCTCAATGGCAAAAAAAAAAAAAAAAAAAAAAAAAAAAAAAAAAAAAAAAAAAAAAAAAAAAAAAAAAAAAAAAAAAGTTGTCAGGAGCCAGACCCGGACAGAAGCCTCAGAGGATCCTTTGTGATGCCAGCTGGAGCAAACAGGTCTCACCAAAGGACTGTGCTGATTGGCTAAATACCCCCTGCACATGCGTTCATGGAATACCAAGTACCAACACTTTGAAGGGAGATTTTAGAAGGTGGGAATAAGCCACTGGCTTTAAGGCAAATGATTTCCAGTTTGTTGGTTGATAAGTGCTTACAAACTTGAAAATCCAGAACAAATATGAAACATATGAAATACAGCAAATGGCTCTACTTAATTACAGCTGTAGAGGCTCTTGTACGCATTTTTGTTTTTTTATTTATTTATGTGCATAAACATTTAATAATGTGGACTTCTGCATGTACACACGCACACCAGAAGAGTCTATGCTGCCCTAAGAGTTCAGAAGGGAGCATGCACATTTCCTTCAACCCCTGGTACTCTCCTGTCTCTACTTTCCTAGTCCTCAGCTTGATTAGAAGAGTATGCTATGCAGTGCAGGCCCTCTCTCTCACTTATGTGCTTGGCCACTCAGGCCCACTCTCTCACTTAGGCATTAGGCTGGGCAGGCACTCTCTGTCTCTCTGTCTCTCTCTGTCTCTCTCTCTGTCTCTCTCTCTGTCTCTCTCTTTGTCTCTTTGTCTCTTTGTCTCTCTGTCTCTGTCTCTGTCTCTGTCTCTGTCTCTGTCTCTGTCTCTGTCTCTGTCTCTGTCTCTGTCTCTCTCTCTCTCTCTCACTCTCTCTCACTTAAGTGCTAGGCTGCACATGTCCTCTCTCTCTCTCTTATGTGCTAGACTGCCCAGGGCCCCTCTCTCTCTTATATGCTAGGCTTCCCAGGACCTCTCTCTCACTTAGATGTTAGTCCTTGCAGGCCCTCTTTCTCACTTATGTGCTAGGCTGGGCAGGGCCTCTCTCTCACTTATGTGCTAGCTGCCCAGGTCACCTCTCTCACTTATGTGCTAGGCTGAGAAGCCCCTCTCTCTCACTTATGCCGCAAGAGAGCACTGATTCTCTGAAACTGTGATTGTGCATATGTTATGAGCCACAATGTGAGTGCTTTGTGCCTGGTCCTCTACATAGAACAGGTGCTTTACTTTTCTTTTTTGTTTTTATTATTATTATTATTATTATTATTATTATTATTATTATTATTATTATTAAATTTCAAGACAGGGATTCTCAGTGTAGCACTGTCTTTCCTGGAACTTACACCAGGCTGGCTTTGAACTCAAAAATCCTTGTCCTCTGCTTCCCAAGTGCTGTGATTGAAGGCATGAACCACCACTGCCCAACCAACAGTTGCTCTTAACAGCTAGTTTTTCCATTTTTTCAACTAGTCTAGTGTGTATTTCATGTATCCTAGAGCATTCCGCCCATTTACTTGCAGTGTTTTCCTACTTGTGCATTAGATTTTCAAGGCTGGTTTGGTGAAAAGAAATGAAAGGAAGTAGTTAGGCACTTTAATAATAATAATAATAATAATAATAATAATAATAATAATATAAACATTTTAATGTCTTTAAGTCTATCATTTTTAAAATGTATGAGTGCTCTGTTTATGGGTTCACCTTCATGAAAGAAGGGGACATCAGATCACTTTATATATGGTAGTAAGCCACCATGTTATTGCTGGGAATTGAAATCAGCAACTGTAAAATAACAGCCCCTTCTCATAACTGCTAAGCAATCCCACCAGTTCTAGAAATATGTTTTGATTTAATTTTTATTGCATTATGATAAGAAAATATACATAATTTCAATTTATCTGAATTTGTTAACAACTAAAAACATATTTTGAGTAAACAGACTTACATCACATTCTTCTTTTTATTTTGTACCCCAACTCCTCCAGCTGATGCCCACTCAAAACCTATCAAACCTTTCATTTATATCATGTTCCTTAATATTTATAAAATATTTAACAATAAAAATGAATATTAAAAAAGTTGTTTGATATAAAACAACAATCAATTGAATAGTCTTATTGATATGTTTGTCTGCAGCAATACTGAAAATACATTTCTCTCATAAATTTTAAATAACTCCAAATATATTAACTGTATGATAAAATAATATATCACTATTAGTTTTTTTGGTGAACATAAATAGTCTTTTGGTTTGTTTGTTGTTTGTTTGTTTTTTTTTAGGAGATCTTAAAATTCTTGACTTACAGATTATGCTAACAGGACCCTGAAGTTGTCTTGTGTGAGGATAGTCCAGTGACTGGCAAATACAGAAGTGGATGCTCACAATCATCTATTGGATGGAACACAGGACCCCCAATGGAGGAGCTAGAGAAAGTACCCTAGGAACTGAGGTGGTTTGAAACCCTAAATAAGAACAACAATATTAACTAACCAGTACCTCCAGAGCTCATGTCTCTAGTTGAATGTGTAGCAGGGGATGGCCTGGTAGGCCATGTGTGGGGGGAGAGGCCTATGGTTTTGTGAAGGTTATATGCCTCAGCTCAAGGTACTACTAGGGCCTGGAGGTGGGAATAGGTATTTTGGGGATCAAGGAGGGGGGAGAGGGGAGGCGGGAGGGGACTTTTGGAATGTAAATGAAGAAAGTATCTAATAAATATAAAATTAATATAAAATCTTGGCTTACTGTGATACAAAAAAAAAAAAAGAAAAAAAGAAGAACAGTTTATGGACACTGGATTTCATTGTAATAAGGCTGTACTTGAATGTCCCTCACATCACCAAAGTATTTTACCTTCATAGTAGCTAAGGGAAGAGTTGACATATCTGCTGCAGCAAGGAATGAACTGTAGGCATTATTTTTGGATACTAATTTCCTGCTATGTACAAAGCTATTTGATTTGAGTGATTGTTGTCATTCTCAGGCCACAGGTAACAAGGTACATTCACTTAAGGAATGGGTGTTTATTAAGATGGTCTATCCATGATGTCATTGATCAACAGTTTCAATGAAGAATTGTTCTGCTTGGAGAGTGTCACAGACGTTAGTTGATGATAGAATTCATTTTCATTGGATGTGATGTTTTTTGCAAAAGCATTCATCTCAGAATAATAGTAACTTTATTTCAAACTTGAAAAATGGAAAAACTCAGAGTAGAAGTGGAAGCTAAAATACTACCACCTTTTTGCTACTGTGATGACAGATGACTGATAAATCCTCTCTCACTCTTTGTAGGAATGTGTAAACAGGAACAATCAGCAATGGGTTTGGCTAAGATTGTTTTCCTGCTGTCCAAACCCTGTTACTCAGTATGCTTTGTGGTGGCCAGGAAGCTGAGTTCCTGAGGAAGTAAAGTTCTGGAGGAAGCATGGTAGGCAGAAGTCTCTGTGGAGGGAGTCAGTGAACTGTTGAAAGATGGTTAATCCTGGTTCAGCTGGGGGTCCCAGTGGGATGATGGTGGAGGGATGGAGGTGTTACTAAAGGAGAAAGGAGAGCAGGTGACCCTCATTGGACTCCTGTGGTTAATGCTTCTGGGTTCACAATCCACTTTACCCAAGAAAAACAGAGAACTTTTTCGCTATGGGCAGGAGATTGAACAAATTATCACCTAGCTGAAACCAGGAAGGCTAGGGAATTGGAGACCCTAAAAGTATTCTTGGGGCCTGGGGATGTGAGTTGTGAGTAAACTGGCGGTCAGTTACTGGTGGAAACAGACTAGATCCTTTTCTGTACTGCTGCTGCCCACCAGGAATTCAAAAAACAAAGTGAAGACCAGTCTTCATTTTCCTTTACCTGGTTTTGAAAGGCCAGATTTCCAAAATTTGCGTATATAGGCGCCAAAGTGCTTCCAAATCCAGAGGCTCCTCTCAACCTCAGAAGAGCTGGTACTTCAGACATGATTCAGGGAAGGCTGTGTTTATGTATGTGTTGTTTTGGTATAGGAAGGTAAGCTCTAATTCTGTATCTCAGTATTATCTTAGCACATGTGCAGTTTGGACTGGCCTTGAAAATGAAGTACTCAGCCTTACAAATTTACTGGGGCCTAAGGAAACATGTCTTCTATATTTTTTATACTTAAATTTTATTTTTTATTTATTTATTTTTTTCATTGTTGAAGATTGAATCCAGAGCTTCTTTGTGTAGCATTAAAATATAAGTCCAGTCAGGCGAAAAGTATTTCATTAATATTTGCAAAAAAAAATAATAATAATAATTGTTTATATATCTTGTTGTATTACCAAACAAGAACAGAATCTTCAGTAACTAATGATAATTAAAATGTAAATTCTGAAGAAGTAATTGGAGATACACTGTATTATGTTCAAACTTATTATTTCCTTCTTAGTGTAAGTATTTCAATGAAAGTATAATTGATTGTATAGCAAGTAATCTATGTTAACATTTTGTATATGATGTATATTCCAAACAATAATTCTGTATGATTAATCTTTAATTTTAATGGTTTTCTTGGAGGGTATAGTGTTGTGGGTCAAACTCTCATTGTCATGCCTGTATGTCAAAAGCTGAGCCATCAAACTCTAAGATCTGCATCTGTACTTTTTAAAACATTAATTTCTTTATAGATTTCCAGTACAAAATCTTCAGGGAAAATTTGAAGGTACATTTTTGGATATATAATTTTTTAAACTATATAGTATTAGCATAATTTCTATATTAGGAAATATTAGTTAATATACTGTATGACATCATAGTGAATTATTCTTTTTATATGTAGTATTTTGTAACTATTTTTATTTTTATTTATTTATCTATCTATCTATTTATTTATTTATTTTTACTAGATATTATGTTTCTTTACATTTCAAATATTAGTCATTTCTTTGTTTCACCCCAGATAATCCCTATTCCATTTACCCTCTCTGTGTTTTTATGAGGGTCTCCTCCATCTTTCAATTTTACCCTCCCCACCCTGGTACATGCCTACACTGGGGAATCAAGCCTTCACAGGACCAAGAACCTCTCCTCCCACAGATGTCTGACAAGGTCATACTCTGCTATATATGCAGCTGGAACCATGGGTTGGTGCTTAGTCCCTGGGTGCTCTGGACAGTCTGGTTGGTTCATATTGTTGTTATTCCTATAAGGTTGCAAACCCATTCAGCTCCTTCAGTTCTTCCTGTATCTTGTCTACTGGGAACCCCATGATCAGTCTGATATTTGTCTGTGAGCATCAGCCTCTTTTCTTGCCAAGAAATGGCTGAGCTTCTCAGGAGATAGCCATATTTGGCTCCTGTCAGCAAGCAAGTGTTGGTATCCACAATAGTGACTGGGTTTGGTGTCTGTATATGGGATGGATCCACAGGTTGGGCAAACAATGGATAGTTATTCCTTCAGTCTCTGCTCTGCACTTTGTCTCCATATTTTTTTCCAAGGAGTATTTTGTTCCCCATTCTAAGAGGGATTGAAACACCCACAGTCTCATCTTCCTTCTGCTTGAGCTTCATGTGGTCTGTGAATTACATTTTGGATATTCTGAATTTTTAGAATAATATCCCTTTATCAGTGAGTGTGTACCATGTTTGTAATTTTGGGATTGGGTTACCTCACACAGGATGATATATTTGATATCCTTCCATTTGCCTGTGTATTTAATAAAGTCATTGTCTTTGTATCATTTGCATATATTTTTATCTCTATTGCTCTATTCTACAGCTTGAGGTCGAGGATGTTTCCCCCTGTACTTCTTTTATTGTTGAGAATAGTTTTTCAATATCCTGGATTTTTTTTTTATTTCAGATGATTTTGTAAATTGTTCTTTCTATCTTTATGAATAATTGAGCTTGAATTTTGATTGTGATTTCACTGAATTTATAGATTGCTTTTGGCAAGATCACCATTTTTACTGAATTAATCGTGCCAATCTATGAGCATGGTAGGTCTTTCCATTTTCTGAGATTTTCAATTTCTTTCTTCAGAGACTTGAAGTTCTTGTCACACAGATCTTTCACTTGCTTGGTGCGAGTAACAGAAAAGTATTTTCTACTTTAAGTAAATGTTAATGAGACTTTAAATTTTGATTTACATTTGTTGTGGAAATACGGAAGTATTGCACAAAGTTTTAGAAATGTACTTTATGGTTTATTATGTTTAACAGTATAGAAAAAATCAGTTACATAATCAGGCAATTTGTATATTTTAATTGAATTATGTTTTACACTAAGTCTTAACTGAGTCAATATAGGAAAAAAAATTAGACTTTCTATTTGGTAGAACAGAATAAAACCCTACTTTGAAATACAATTAATTTACTAAAAAAGATTACCTATCTCTCTATCTATCTATCTATCTATCTATCTATCTATCTATCTATCTATCTATCTATCTATCTATCTATCTAACTATCTATCTATCTATCTATCTATCTATCATCTATCTACCTCTCTATTTTCTATCTATCTATCATCTACCTATCTATCTGTCTGTCTGTAAACTTTAATTTTGAAAATCTAAAACATAAAATAAAACTTCTCTGATAATCTCTTAGAAAAAAATCTGCAATTACTTCCCATTAGATGATTTTTTACTGCTATTTTTCTTTTTATAGTATGAAAAGAACAATTTAATTTTTTTGAGCGTTCTTTTCCTATTTGTATAAATTTGACTGCTTTCATTACTTTGCTTTACAGGGTCATGATCAACAACAAATTATATGAGCAGTATAAAACTATGTTTCAGAAGTTGTATGTGGGTGTAGAGAAATTCGATAAAGAACAAGAAAAACAAGTGGTTGGTATAGTAAGTAACTTTATAATTAACCTCGTATACCTATGTATCAATTAGGAATGGAGAAACTAGCCTTGTGTTCGACACTTGAAACTAAATTAAGTCTCATTATCTAACTATTCTTGGTTCTGTTCAAGTCCTACTGAATTGTAAATCAGAGAGGTATGGTCACATACTATACCAATGAAAACCACTAAGAATTTTAATGGAGACGAGATCATAAATTTCCAAGAGACAGACATTTGCTGAGAGATGAAGAGAGGATTACCAGTTTTTACAATATGTCAGCCTCAGGTATAGTTGAAAGATAGAGAAAGATTACTTACTGTTGTCATCTGGACTCTGTCGTTAATTTTAGAAAACCAAATCAAACTAGCAAAGTAGTTTTAAAATCCTAAACTTAGTCCCTATTTAGAAAAAAAAAAAAAGTGTATGGAAACAACTTTCCTAACAACCATGGCAAAATAATCCTGTGTGATAATATTACCAAACTATTTTAGATCGTCTCCCCGTTAATGTAACAATCATTGTAGTCATCAAATGG